>NC_081411.1:93248335-93395835 GCF_030272615.1 Cryptomeria japonica | reverse complement strand
GGGCTAATAAAATGATATATTAAATTTAAAGTTATAAATAGAACATCATACAACGAGACTCCAAGCAAACAAACAACGAGGTTTTGCTAAAAAGCAAGTGTAAGAGCTTGACCTAACCCTAAGACTACTGCCTAAATTCTAAGACATATGATGCTATTAAATTTGCAAGGTTATAAGACTGATCTCGATTGTGACTATAGGAATTACACACTTGATTTCTTTCATGGGTATGTACCGTTCCAAGCTGTTTGACAAGTGATGATCATCATATACTACAACTACCATGCATACAACAAACTTTAATTTCTTTAGGTGACAAGCATTGTGTAACAATATGGGAACTCTCGCATACCCACCACTATCATTCTATAGGACATCATCTGTGTTACTCTCCCTCTTTCTCTTCCTACCTATTGTTTCCTTCTAAAAAACATATTGCAGGTACTCTGACTCATCGTGTTTCTTTGTTGACACTATTTTCCACATCTGCTCTACTCATTAAAAACACATTCGAGAATAATATTGTTGCATGTTTCCTTGTTTGTCACGGTAATACACCCATGGTTCAATTTCAAACCCTATTCCTCCTATTCAATATACACACACAAATCCATCAATCAATTTTCTTAGGAGAGCATACATGATAAAAATCAAAGAGGAAGTTGCAGACAAGAAATAAATTCACTTACTTCTATAGAAGTGCAGACACAGTTGCAGTGGGGTATGGAGGGAGGGAGAGAAGAAGAGAAAGAGGGATGGGGTATGGAGGAAGGGAGAAGGGGAGAGAGGGAGGGATGGGGTGTGGAGGAAGGGAGAAGGGGAGAGAGTGAGGGAGAGAGAGAGGGATGGGGTATGGAGGAAGGGAGAGAGAGAGAGACACCTTGTATGTGTTTGATAGGGGGAGACAATACACTTACATGTGTATATATATGTTTAGTATATTATATATATATATACATATATTATATATTATATGTATATACACATATTATATATACAATATCATATTATACACATATTATATATTATATATATTATATGTTATTATATATAGAATATCATATTATACAATAGCACGTACGCGCTGTTTATAGTAAAACGAGCGCGTGCGCGCTGTTTATAGTAAAACGAGCGCGTGCGCGCTGTTTATAGTAAAACGAGCGCGTGCGCGCTGTTTATAGTAAAACGAGCGCGTGCGCGCTGTTTATAGTAAAACGAGCGCATGCGCGCTGTTTATAGTAAAACGAGCGCGTGCGCGCTGTTTATAGTAAAACGAGCGCGTGCGCGCTGTTTATAGTAAAACGAGCGCGTGCGCGCTGTTTATAGTAAAACGAGCGCGTGCGCGCTGTTTATAGTAAAACGAGCGCGTGCGCGCTGTTTATAGTAAAACGAGCGCGTGCGCGCTGTTTATAGTAAAACGAGCGTGTGCGCGTTGTTTATAGGAAAACGAGCGCATATGCGCTGCTTACACCATAAGTACCCCGTACACACTTTTTAAACTTGTAGTACCCCATACGCGCTTTTAAATGTTTAGGCTTGGAAATAGGCCTGGATGACAAAGCTAGGGTTTGGAAGTTTGATTTCCCTCCATTTCTCTCATTTTTTACGTGTTTTATTTTATCAACTTGGTTTATTGACTTTGTCATCATCAGGTTTACACTTCATCAAGTGGGTATTTCTAAAATTGCCACCATATTTTCACCCATCTTCTGAGTTTTCTAACCATATAATTTTTTTTCAATTTGAACAACAATTAAAAATTATTATTGAATTTCTTTTACCAGTGTCTCCATAGTTCTCACAGACATAGGTGCACCATTTTTTGAATAACTTTTGATATACTTATCCAAATTTAAAAAACTTTATATATTATTGTAGTGCACTTGATTATTTACAATTTTAAAAAAAAAATTGTATTTTCGATTTGTTTAGTGCAACTTATGCTTCGCGTACGAAAAGGTACCTAATTTTCAGGATGTGCTCGATTAGAAAAAATCATTACAAAAAAAATACTCAACAAAAAAATACACATCTTCTAGTGCTCACTCTTAACTATCTTTCTGCCAAAGGATTTGTCAAAATACTAAATATAACTATGACCTTTTTGATGCGCACGTCAGACACTATGTTATGTTTTTCAAAAAAAATCAAGGTCAGTTTTTCGTGCGCGAAGGATTTGACCCCCTTAATCTTATCCAATTTTGAAAAAGTTTAGTAGTTTGGAAACTAGATTCAAAGTACTACAATATTTGTTCTTTGATTATCTTCATATCTTAAGTGGATGATTTTCAAATTTTGCCTCCAAGTTCAGGTTCACTTGATTTCAGGAAAAAAAAAGACGTGTCCACTTATACCCCCCTTTTTTACCACCATCTTTGTGCACTTACCCTAATATTATACTACATGAATTGTGGAAATCTCTTGTCAATCATGTATGTTTAAAGTTACTTCTAGTTCTTAGCAATTTTGACTGTAGATGGAGAGGTGAAAAAAATAGTGTCTATCTATGATGATACATCACTGAATGTGATCTGAAACATTGAATGAATAAAAACACAGAATCAATGAAGAAACAATCTTAATATAATAGTACATGAATTTGGAGAAAACTCATGCCAACCATACATTTATCTAACATTTTGAATGTGCCTCTTACCAAAATAATTTATTTCTTTTCTAAATAATCTATGACCACTCAATAATATTAGTGATACTTTATTAAAATCAAACTTTGTATTTTTATAGTGATAGAACAAAATAATTACAGATAAAGCATAAACTATTACCAAAAGAACCATGTAACTAATGAAATTTACATAGAATCTATGCTAACTTTTTTCTACAATAATATTCATAAATACATTGTCATTCAATAAAATATATATAATATGTTCTATTTTCTTTCTATAATAAGGTTTATATATACATAACTATTCAATATGAAATAATTGACACTAATTTTCTATAATTCATAAAGTGTTCAAAAGATTGTTTCTATAATTAACTATATATGTTTGAATCAATACTTCCCAATCCCAATGATCTCAAGACTAATTCAAAACATAACAATTAATTCTAAAAACAATCTTTTAAATCCAATATAAATTTTGAAACAATAAACAAAAACATACTCAAACCCTGCACATACAAAGTTTCCAAAGGAAAAAAAATCAGCATATATGAAAAGAAAAGAAGTCTTTAAGCTACTAAGCTCAATCAAACCCTAAACAAATAACAACCAGACAATGGCGACACAAAGGACCAGGGCCAAAGGATCCCTCACAGTTACCAACAACAGCATGAAAGTTGCGAAGAACCCAAAAAAAATAACCAGAAGAAGGTGTCTCATCAGTTTTCTTCATGCCAGGCGTTATGGCTTGAACAACATCAACGGCAAGAACTTACTACCGGTTGTGCTAATCATGTCGACCTGAGTAGCCTGTGAAGTTGGCGACTGGGGTTTCGATCCTGCGACCATATAAACCATAATAGCTTTGTAATTAACAATAGAAGTTCTTTGAGGTCCATCTCAATTGCATTCAAATTTCCAGCACCTTAATTCAAAACAAGACCTGGAAATAGCAATCGTGATAATGGCTTCAAACTAGTAGAAGAGATTTTGAAATTTCAAGTAGAGAGGTTGAAATCCATTTAAGAATGCCATAATGGCTAAAGATACGGTGGATTAGCTTAGGAATAAAGGGGAAGCACATAAAATTGTAGAGAAGATTTTAAGATCTCTTCTTCCAAAATATAATCCACTGGTGATTTTCATTATTGAGAAAAAAAAAAAAAAGAGAGTTATTAGGTTCCTTGCAATCACATGAGGAACATATGCATTTTATGAAACCCAAACATTCTATGGATATAACAATAGAGAATGTGTATGAAAGCCTTTAGAAATGAAGTAAATATTGTGAACATCCTTGAAACCCTCATTATGCAACACATTAAAATGAAATGAATTAATGGAAGCAGAATGAAACAAAATAAGTCTCCTTTCAACAAATGATTTTGATAAATGTAGCTAATTGGCAATATAATCAAATGTGAAAGTTCAAACAAATTAGATTGTGTAGGATCCATAACTAAAAATTAGATCTCAAAATGAAAATTGAAAATTTATGCAAGTATAAAACATGTCAGATTCACCAAATTGAAATGGTTGGAAATAAGAGTCTAGCCTAGAAATGCAAACTAAGAATTTGATTACTATTTCCACTTTTAAAAAGGGAGAATAATCAACAAGGTCCAACTTTAGTCCTAAAGGAGAGTTGGATGCTATGTGTGATTATTTTCTCTTTTTTATTTGTATTGATTAGATATGATTATGATGAGAAATGGTGTAAAATATACAATAATCAACATTAAAAAACAATTATAGAATTGGAAGTCAACTTAAAAGTATCGATCTAGAAATGAGATGTAGAGAGGAACCTATAGATGTTCAATTATGAGTTGTCGAACTATGAAGTTAGGTGCCTTAGTCCAATAGGTGTCTTTATCAACCGAGGCTTCAGATCTCAAATTACCTAGGAGCTTTTGTAGATCACTCTCCAAAAATTAGCCAAAAAGCATCAAACTATATAGCTAAATGAGTTATCACAGGGGCTTTTGCCTGATTGAAATCTCAGAGTGTGTGTCTCAGTATACTCAAGTCACAATTTTGTCACCTTCAACAATCAGATTTGTAACTTTCACAGAGGGAGGGAAAATTTTGTATTGTATAGGGGCTTGCCTAAGTCAAACCCTGTATTGGTGTTTCCACCTCCATAACTATGATGATGAAAGAGAAAGCTTACCCCTGGTAGGGAAAATGCTAAATCTGAAGATGAAATATTTTAATTGAAATGGTAAATTACCAAGTGAGGGAAATGATAATAGTGGAGATGCAATGCTCTTTAGATAGGTCATTCAAGTTTTGATTCAATAACTTGACATGACATGACATGACAAGATCAATCACAGAAGAATAATTGAATGTAGATTGTTGTAGTTTTCTTCTCCATAATGCTCAATGTCTGAAGATACTTGTTCATTAATGCTTTCTTGTGAATTCTCTAGGATTTCTTAGGATATTCTTAGGTAAAAATGAATTAGAAATGATGTCTTTATATACAATTCACAAGGTATTTCCTTCTTTAGACCGACTTCCAATGGGTATATCAAATTGTTAGAATTGGATCACAAATGGCAGGAACCGACACTCACACATATTTTATATTTGGTCCCCTTTTGGAGGGACTATTGCACTAGTCACCCTAGTGCACTACTACTATGGTGCTAAGTTCCCAAGTCCACTAGGAATGTGGTGCTAGGTGCCCTAGTCCACCCAGAAAATGATGGAGAAGGATGGTTGCTGAGTAGAAGGTCCGAAGACATAGGATTTGGTCACCGAATAAGCATATGACGATAATTTGCATGTGACAAGGATAAAAATAGGCTTAAAATGAGCTATGAGAGAGCATACTAAAGCAAGGGCCCAAAAATGAGGGTGAAATTATAAAGGGGTTATAAATTATGACACTAAATAAACATGAATCAATAAGGGTGGGGTGGAGCAAACATGTTATATTTGGGTAAACATAAGAAAGGGTTTTTTTTCATCATTCATAAAAGACACAAAGAGGAATGATTGAAAGACTTAAAATAATAATCAATAGAGACCATGTGTTGGAATGTGATCTATAGTAAAATATGTAATAAGCATAGGATATTTTGGTCAACATGAATGATGTATAAATATAGTAAGCTTAAGATATTTGAGTCAAGAACATCGGGGCATTGATCAAGTAACCCTCCTTTTATATTTTACCTATCATCGCCATCTATTTTAGATCTTGAAGGGACATTGAGCCTTCCCTTTTTAATCATTATTATATATTATTGTCTACCTAACTCATGAGGGCCTCTTATTTGATATAGGCATTCATAGTTACATTCTACATTTGTGTACTCACTGCTCCCTAGACTTATTTGAATCACATTAGAGGGCATCAAGCTTCACTCTTTCCATATTTTTTGCACTATTATACCATATCTCCCATATGGCACATCCTATTTGATATGGGCTTTCACACTTACATTTCACATTATTTAGATCACATGAGAAAATTGATCACCTTGAGGGTATTGAACCTTCCCTTTTATTGCATTAAAGGTAATTGAGCCCTCTCATTCATCACCATCATTTTGAGCACTTTCCAATTCATCCACTCAAAAGAAAGCAAGATTCCTCTCTAAATATTGTGTCTTCATAAAACATGTCTTTCTATTAAAGAGAATTATGCTCACCCTTGTATCATGATATCATATTATTGTACTCAAATGGGTGTTTTTGGTCATCAAAAAGCACTACCATCTTTTTCCACTATTTGGGGCAACATATTTATTCATCAAATTTATTTCTAATCCATGTTCTTACAAATGCATTCTTCACAATAATTTAATAAATACTTACATGATTATATGCCTAAACTACAATTAATTTTCATATATTTTGCTTCCCTCATTACAATAGTTTCTTCTATGAATTAAGGATACAAGCAATTGCCAAGGGTCATATACTATCTCTAACATTTCCATATTGAGGTATTCAAATAGTTACATGTGGTTACAAAGACTTGTCTAGTGGAGAATACATATACTAGAAGAACACAAATAATTATATCCTCACAAGTTTCATTACTATATATGGACCTATAATCATATTCTTTAAGTGTTTAAATATTTACTTTACATCTGTGTTTTTAAGTTCCAAATACTTTTAGTTGCATGATCACTTTAGTATTCACTTGCATCTTAACTACCAAATTATCATTTGCCTCAATGACCTTTTAGAATTGTAATGGTAAAATTTGCATAGCCATCCGATTTCCCATTTAGTTTTGTGCCCAGTTTGAGAGTACTTTGATCTACATACATGTATTGAAAAATGACACAATTTTGTGAAGAGGTGGGTTCCTTGCCCTAGGTTATTTGCTTACCTTGTTAAGAATATTTGTATATGTCTGCTATCCATCCTCATTCACATGTCTATACACCCTTATCATTTACCATATCCACCCATTTAATACCTATGGTTGTTCTTATTTTAATGCAAGCATTATTCACCAAGATCTAGCCTTTTCCATGTCCCAAAACTAGTTGTGGTCATGCTTGTCCGACCAAAATTTAAAATTATAAATTTGAATTTTGTATTGACTCGTGTTTTTAGCTAACTAAACATAAATTTACATAATGTGTTCCCAAGTCCATATATTTAAAGGCACTTAATTTATACAGCCTAACAATTAAGGAGATCCATTATTTGAGAGCTATACTCATATACCATTTGCATTTGCACATTGTAGTTGGTGTACTAAAAGAATTCTAGTTCTACACAAGATTTTGGATAATTAAGTATTGTGAATTATACATATGCATTTCTTTGGGATGACCTTTAGAAAGATGTCCCTTTATGACTTACCAACAATCTCTTGAAATGGTATTTTGATTACTATAACCCTCAATCATCAAGAGATATGGATATAGGGTAGATTAGGCTAATGAATTTGTGATTGTAGATTCATCCTCAATCTCCAAACAACCAACAAAATGTTCTCATTCCAAGGTAACTCCAAGTTTGAGATTCATTGTTCTTGATACAAAGAGATATCAAACACAGTGCACACATTTGCCATAGAGACAAGTGCATCTACTTCTAGATTTGTATTTCCACTATCACTTATTAGAAATTGTTTATAACAAATTGTGTAAATATTTAAATCGTGACTCTTAATTGATTAATTTTAATATATTGTACTTAAGTGTATGCATTTATTGAATTAATCTTAAATATGTTTAAAAGAAATTTTGAACAATCTCAAAATGGTATTTTGATTGCTATCAACCCTCAATCATCAAGAGATATGGAAATAGGGTGGATTAGGTTAATGAATTTGTGATTGTGTATTCATCCTCAATCTTTGGATAACCAACAAAATGTTCTCTCATTGTTTTGGATACAAAGATATATCAAACTTAGTACACTCATTTCTCATAAAGACAAATACATCTATTTCTATTTATATTTCCACTATCTCTTACAAATTATGTAAATATTTAAATCTTGACTCTTAATTTTAATACATTGTCTTAAGTATATACATTTATTGAATTAATACATTTATTAAATTAATTTTAACTATGTTTAAAAGAAATTATGTTGTCCTTTAAAATAATAAACACATAACGAACACCCAACCCAAAAAAAAATAAAATATAACAAACAAAAATATATCTAACTAAATTCTTAATATCTCAATTTCTATATATATAAATGACATTAAATTTTAAATTTAAACAATCATAACATTACACTTGACTCTAAAATGACTCAGCGAAAGCAGCTGCAACAAAACTGAAGAACTTAGCAAAAGCCGTTGCAACCAATCACAAGAGGAACGGAGAAATAGCTCATCTGCTGATATGACAAAACTCCTCGTCGCCTGAGAGATTCGAACTCTCTCGGGGAAACCCCATGTACTTAGCAGGCACACGCCTTAACCACTCGGCCAAAGCGACTTTTTTGTCTGTTAACCTCTTAAGAATTTAAATTACCTTTTAATTATTAGAATTAGTTTATGTAATGAATCATAATTTTTTCTTTAATGTATATATCATATCTGATGATTGGAATTGTATTTCTTGATTTATTAACAAAAAAGGATAAAATCAATATATATTAATGAATTGATTAATTTTAAAAAATAGAAAAACAATCAATACCAAATAGAAGTGTTGTAAGAAAGGATCTAGAGACTATAAAACAAGAACATATTAAAAAGCTCACATCATAAAATTTATTAAGAATATAGCACTTAAAGTTTGGAACATGTAACTTATCTAAAAATGACAAAAATTGTAAAATTATATTATTGTGAATGTATAATATTGAATATTATAAAAAAATTGTTGGAAGTTGAAGTCCAACGGACTCCTTCCTTGTTGCCGCCAAAACTCTTGGCTATTCACATTCTTCTTGCAAGCTCTTTAAGAGCTAATTGTAATTCATTTTCTGAATTTGATTGCCAGAGCTAGTTGCAGTTGTGTATATGTAAAACAAATTGGTGAATAATAAATTGGTTCCCCTGCTTCAAGTGTGGATGTAGGCAATTGTCGAACCATGATAAATTTGTGTCTCATTGTTTATTATTGTGTGTGTTATTAATTTTGTTTATCTGTTGTTTTCAATTTGATTCTTCGTCCTAACAATTGGTATCAGAGCGAGGTTAGATCGTTGTTTAGATTTTGGTGTTTGAATTTCCAGAATCATGGAAGAATCGAAGATAGAGAAATTCTCCGGACAGAGCTTTGGATTATTGAAAGTGTAGATGGAGTCTCTACTGATAAAGCAAGATCTTTCAATCGTGCTTGAAAGGATAGCAAAGAAACCAGCTGGGATGGCTGATGAAGATTTTGTAAAATTGGACAAGAAGGCGAGAGCGACAATTTTTCTCTCGCTGTCCATAATGTTCTCTTCAATGTCATGGGTGATGCAACAACAAAAAAAGTATGGGATAGACTCTCAGCCATGTATGAAATGGCTTCGACTGCAAACAAATTTTTTATTATGAAGCACTTGTACAAACTGAAAATGAAGGAAGGTTGTGCTATGGCAAACCACATCAATGAATTTAATACATTGATTAGTCAAGCGACTTCGGTGGGGATGACACAAGATGATGAAAGCAAGGTTGTTTTGTTATTATGTTCTTTACCAAGCAGCTAGGATGGTGTTGTAACAGCAGTTAGCACATCTATATCTGGTAAAAATAAGTTGGTTTTTAATGATGTAGCATCTACTCTTCTCAGCGAGGATTTGAGAAGAAAGAATGATGAACCTTCATCCGGTGAAGCTTTAACGGTGGTCAGCACCGATAATAGAGGTAGAAGTCATAACAGAGGCAGAAATAATTATCATAGACGTTCGAAATCAGCAAAGAGATCAAAGTCTAGAAATAGAAATGGTGAATGTTGGTTATGTGGCAAAGTGGGTCATGTGAAAAAGGATTGCACAAATTTCAAAAGAGCACAAGAGAGAGTGTGGGACAACGAAGAAAATACAGTTTATGATAAAGATGATAGCGTCTTAATCCTTTCAACAACCAACACTACTCTAGATTCATGGGTGCATGATTCTGGTGCCTCTTATCATGCTACCTCATGTCTTGAAGCATTCATCAACTACCATGAAGGGCACTTTGGCAATGTTTTTTTAGGAGATAACAAAGCTTGTGAAATTACAGGCAAAGGGGATTTATTGCTGCCATTAGAAGGTGGTAAAACATGGCTGCTCAAAGATGTTCGCTATGTCCCAAAATTGAAGTGGAATTTGATATTTGTTGGAAAGTAACACATGGTACCATGCTGATTGCAAATGGTAATAAAGTGGGAAGTCTTTACATTTTTAAGGCTCATGGTGAAGTGGGAGCTGCAATGGTGATTGAGGACATCAAAGTGGATCTTTGGCATCAAAGACTTGGGCACATTAGAAAGAAAGGTCTCCATGTTATGCATACAAGAAATCAATTACCGGGCCTCAAGCTTGTGGACTTAGCCTTTTGTGAACATTGCCTCTATGGCAAACAAAAGAGAGTTAGTTTTTTGAAAAGTGGGCGTGACACAAAGACAACACCATTGGAGCTTGTACACTCAGATGTTTTTGGACCAACAGAGGTAACCTCCATTGGAGGAGATAACTATTTTGTAACATTTCTTGATGATTGCACAAGAAAATTATGGATTTATATGCTTTCTAGGAAATCAGAAGTGTTTACAAAATTTAAAATTTTCAAGGCATTAGTTGAAAATCAGATTGGGCATAGGATTAAATGCTTACAAACCAATAACGGTGGGGAATTTTGTTCACATGAATTTGATAATTTTTGTGTTGATAATGGGATTAAAAGAATCAAGGTTGTTCCTTTCACTCCTCAAGAAAACGGTGCAGCCGAGAGGATGAATAGAACAATCCTTGAGAAGGCACGATGTATGTTGTCTAATGCAGGTTTAGGAAAAGATTTTTGGGCAGAAGCGTGTAACATAGCAGTGTATTTAATTAACCGAAGTCCATCATCTAAATTAGATTTTGGTATTCTGGAAGAGGAATGGCAAGGGAAGAGGATTTCATACTCGCATCTTCATGTGTTTGTATGCGAAGCCTTGTCGCATATAGCCAAGGAAAAGCAAACGAAATTGGATCCAAAGTCGTTGAAATGTATCTTTGTGGGGTATGGAGAAGAGCGGTTTGGTTTCAGATTGTGGGATTTAGTTCACAAAAAGATTGTTCGCAGCAGAGTTGTAGTCTTTCATGAAACCTCCTTTCCCGCACTACAAGATTCAAATAAATCAGAGACAGAATTTGTTCCTATGTCTCTATTTCAGAATTTGACTACCAGCGCTCTGCCTCCGGTCTCTCATTCAGTGGGAGCTCCTATGACATCTACATCAGTTGAATACAATTCTCAGCCTAAGAATGAAGGGAGTGATGAAAATGTTTGGTCTTCTTGTAACTTTGAAATTGGGGGTCTGCAGAACAGAGCCAATCCTCCCCAAACTCATACCCATGTCACAGAAAATTCGGAAGAACCACGGTGGTCTGCATTTCCACCGATTACTGCACAATGTAATCCACTTTACCCACCGCCCATACACCCCACTCCAAGGAGGTCGATCACATCCGTTGGGCTCTCAAACCAACCAACGTTGCAGTCTTCCCACGAGCTCCCTGCTGGCTCTCTTTCCACGGGCTCCCCACCCCATGGGCCCTCCCTGCTCTGCTCCTCATGTGCTCATCTCTCCATGGGCCTTGTGCCTCCTCCACCCGCTTCCTCCCGCGAGCTTCCCACAGGTCTTCCACCCCACGGGCCCTCCCTGCTACTCTCCCCGCGCTTGCATACTTCCACAAGGCTTGTGCCACCACCGCATGGCTTCCCTGCCATCAATGATGTGGCAGCCCCCTCTTGCAGACCCAGACCTCCGCACTCTTCCCCATTCCATGTCGTGGATGAAATTTCTACGGGGTCCCCCTCCTGCGGTCTACCTGCATATCACGTGGATAAAAATCCATAGGCCATTGATTGCCTTGCAGATAGGAAAGCAAACAGAGTCATTACCAGACTCAAAAACAGGGACATTACAGGGAATGTATACAGAGACAATGGGAGTGATGTTGATTTATGTAAATAGGGAATACATAATGATTCTACTACTGAAATAGAGAGTCAATTGAGAAAATCAACCAGACAGAGGCAACCTCCTGCGAAGTTCTCTGATTATGACTTACTATTTTGTGAAGAGGCTGAACCTTCTTTGCTCATCTCTGATCAAACAGAGCCTGCAACATACAAAGAGGCTTGTAAATATACAGACCGTGATAACTAGCACACTGCAATGTGTGAAGAAATGGACGCACTAGTGAGAAATCAGACATGGGATTTGGTGCCACTTCCGCCTGACAGAAAGGCATTGAGAAATAAATGGGTGTATAAACTAAAAGATGAAGCCGATGGTCACAAAATATTTCAAGCAAGACTGGTTGTAAAGGGATATGCTCAGCAGCAAGACCTCGACTTCAAAGAAATTTTCTCACCAATAGTTAAAATGACTACCATCCGAGTAGTATTGGGATTAGTTGCAGCGTGGGATCTTGAACTTGAACAGTTGGATGTGAAGACGACATTTCTCCATGGCGACCTTGATGAGGAATTATTTATGCATCAGCCGGAAGGGTTCATTAAAAAGGGGCAGGAACACCTTTTTTGCAGATTGAAACGCAGTTTGTATGGGCTTAAGCAAGCCCCTCGGCAGTGGTATCTTAAATTTGACAAATTCATGATTGATCACAAGTTTACTCACAGCAAGTCTGATCCTTGTATCTATTACAAGAAGCTTCCTAATGGCAAATTTGTCATTCTTCTCCTTTATGTGGATGATATGCTAGTAGCCGGCACAAGCATGAGGATCGTGAGTGAACTTAAAACTCACTTAGCAAAAGAATTTGCCATGAAAGATTTAGGGGCAGCAAAGAAGATCCTAGGAATGACTATTTTTCAGGATAGAAAAAAGAGAGAACTCAAACTATCTCAGCAAGACTACATTAAAAAAGTCTTGGACAGATTTGGTATGGTGGATGCTAAGACTGTCTGTGTACCTTTAGCCTCTCATTTTCAGTTGTCTTCTCAATTTGTCCTAAAACAAAAGAAGATAAGGATTTTATGGATAAAATTCCATACAAATCTGCAGTTGGAAGCCTCATGTATGCTATGGTGTCTACTCGACTGGACATTGCTCATGTCATGGGATTGGTGAGCAGATTTATGGCTAATCCAAGCAAATCACATTGGGAGGCAGTTAAGTATATCTTGAGGAATCTCAAAGGTACTTCTAATTTTTGTTTATGGTTTGGAAAGGACAAGGTAGTTTTGCAAGGGTTTACCAATTCAGATTTTGTCGATGACTTAGACAAAAGAAAGTCTACTTCTTGTTAGGCTTTCACATTTGTCGGGGCAGCGATTAGTTGGGCTTCAAAATTGCAACATATAGTTGCTCAATCAACCGCGGAGGCTGAATATATAGCTCTTTCTGAAGGAGCAAAAGAGATGGTATGGTTGCAACTCTTGTTCAGCGAGTTGGGCTTGAAGCAATCAGATTTTGCTTTATTTTATGATAACAACAGTGCAATTTTTATGACTAAACATCAGACATCTCAGCCGCGGTCAAAACATGTTGATGTTCACAGTCATTATGTTTGCCATATGGTCGAAGAAGGCAAGTTTCATGTAGACAAAATTCATACCGACCTGAATCCAGCTGATGTACTCACTAAAGTGGTTAAGTGGGAGAAGTTCGATTTCTGTCGAGCTTCTCTCGGCCTTTCCAATAACTGATAGTAGAATTAAGTGGGGGAATCTACTTGTTGCAGTAGTTTTTTGGCCTTCAGTGGGAGATTGTTGGAAGTTGAAGTCCAATGGACTCCTTCCTTGTTGCCGCAAAACTCTTGGCTATTCACATTCTTCTTGCAAGCTCTTTAAGAGCTAATTGTAATTCATTTTCTGAAGTTGATTGCCAAAGCTAGTTGCAGCTGTGTATATGTAAAACAGATTGGTGAATAATAAATTGGTTCCCCTGCTTCAAGTGTGGATGTAGGCAATTGTCGAACCACGATAAATATGTGTCTCATTGTTTATTGTTGTGTGTGTTATTAATTTTGTTTATCTATTGTTTTCAATTCGATTCTTCATCCTAACAAAAATTGCATAAAATAACGATTGTGTTGACTTATAAATAAATAAAAAATAGTCATGAAAAATCTGCTAAATAGAAATTAAACTCAATTTCATATTATTAATATTCAAATTAAAATTATGAAAGTAATAATAATAATGATTGTATTTTTAATTGTATTAATATTGTTGCAAATGTAATGTCGTCAAAATATCCTAGAGAAATAAACCAAATAACATGCAAACATAAATAAATAAATAAATTATACATACTCTAATGCAACACATAAGAATAACTTAGATAACACATAAAATTATTCTAACATCTTAATCATGCATCTAACCAAGTCAATATGATCATAAGAACATAGTACACAAGCCGAAATAAACATCATCTTATCTACTACATTCCCTAGGGTATTTCAACGTCATTATTTAACTAGAGTAACAACATTATAAACATAACCGCATCATAACTAATCCACATTTATCATATAATCATTTCATCTAAGATCATAGAAAGATACTCATTTACATTGCCTTAATGCATATACAACACAACTCCATTCATTCCTAAATCTAGGTCCATTTTTAATGCACCAAATCCAAATGTTCCTAATTCCCATTCTCTTAATCATCTAAATATCATCATTGATTCTTTACTAACATTATTTACCACATGTCTATTTCTTTTTCCTCAATTATGAAGATCCATACATCTCAATATATCACCATATACATATGCTATAATGAAAAGGTATGTATAATAAGCAATAACCTCTTTTCCAATTAATAAAATATATTCTATCCCATTCAACTAAACCCATGACATATCCTCATTAACCAAGAATCCAATTCCTTACTTCTACAAATGATCAATATCCCATTGTACAACATATAATCAACCATAATTACAATCACATACACCATTTGCAATAACCATGATCACAATCCTAATTGCATTATTTCCCATTACACATGAATACAATATCCATTTACATCAAGATACATAGATCTCAATATACTAATACAATTCTCTCATGAAACTTCCAATATAAATGCCACATGAATATTTTTACATCAATCTACTCCAAGAATCCATCCATATATCCACATCCACATTCATAAGATCATCCAATGAAGATCATCCCAATGGAAGAAGGCATCAAACCACATGACCATGTGGAACCAATAAGTAACTACCCCTCCCTTGCATGCCAGGAGATGACACAAGGTCTCACACACACTATAGACCTAGGTTGACACCTAACAATAAAAGGACATGAACATGACAACAACTAAATAGAAAGAAGCCATATAAACAATAATTCAACTCACATCACGAGGCTAAATACAAAGCATAAAACTCCTAGAGGCTAATCAACAACTAAGACAAAAGGAACAAGGACACATGTAGGGGATAGTGTCATCACATGCTACCTTCACAAAGAAAGGAAATCCACACCCCTAATAGATAGGTGGAGTTGTCTCAACCTATGTGAGAATCAAGGGAGTTCATCTTGCCATCTCTATGGTCTTCCCAAACTCATCCTGAGTCATCCTCAAAGGCTATGAGATGGGGCATGCACAAAACATCAATTTATTATCTTGATTAGATGAATCCTATTTACCCAACCCATCTAATTAATTATTAATGTTATCACTTAATTACATATAGAAAACTTTCATGAGCTCCTAGAAGTCCAGACCCACAAGCATCCTTATAAGGGACCTCTTGGAGGCCTATTCTCACATGACGTCGACTGACACATGAAATCCCACTCCTCCTAACCATGCTCCAAGACCTCAGGGTAAACAACATGCAATAATAGCAAGAACAAGGCTCCATCAACTCAATCCATAAGACAATATCCACATGAAACATTCATTAGTGAATCAATAGCCAAATGCCAAATCACATAAAATAAACCAAGAGCCTCAAAGAAAATATGCAACCATGAGCAAGGCATGATCCCTCTTGCTTAGCCAACAATGATACAATAATCCTCAGCAAGGTAACATCATCTTGTTGGAACCAAAAGATATACAAATACTCAAGCAAGGCAAATACATCTTTCTAAACCACCAATGCCAATATATTCAGCTAAAAAACATAATAGATCAATTATACCATCTTAGAAATCATAAGGGATCAAAATACAGCCTCTGATTCCAAAAGACAGACTCAGAAAAATTGACACAGACTAAGTAAGATTGCAAACAGAAAAACTGGGTAGTGTGCCGCATTTACCAAATCATTCATTGCATTCACCATCTATTTTAGTGCTTTTGCATAATATATTAGCGCTTATGTTAACCAGGTCAACGCATACATAAGGCAGATTAGCGCCTTCAACTAACTCTACAATGCCTCTATGACTCAGAGTAGCACATTTGACTCATAGCACAATGCTTATATTCATTTTTGTAGTGCATCTGGAACCTAGTATAGCGCATTTTCCCAACAAGGCGGCACATACACACTAAGGTTTAGTACATATGCCTGATTGCATAGTGCATATAATGACTTAGCGCTTCCACCGCAGGGTTTAGCGAACTCGGCATATAGACTCGGGAAACATAGAGATAAATTTGTAAACGAGTTAAGAATACTTTATTCTTATAACACGACATCAAGACAAGACCAAAGAATACTTCAGGCTTATAACACGACATCAAGACAAGACCAAACAAAAGTAATTGAAAACACTATTTCTAACAAATTGTTCTACAATTAAGGGAACAACCAATGAATCCAATAAAATTCACCAACACACAATAATGCAGAGGTAGAGCACAGAAGTCATTCACGGCAACACAAAATCATTGTGACAATCACACCAGCAATATAAACACAAAGAACAATAACACCCCCAAAAAAAATTATAACAATGAAACGATATATCTATTCTTGCAATAATTTCCCTAAACTCTCTCGCAAACAATCTTTCATAGACAATGTTTAAAATAAAACTGCAATGAAGAATTAAAGAACTCCAACTTGGCAAAAGAAGATAATGGATAATGAAAATTTGATGAAGAGAAAGATCCAATCCACAGTCCATCTAAGCTCCCAAAATCCAAAAGCCAAAATCCAAAATTCGCACAATATTGAAAATAGTCTCCTACAAGCCAACCCACGACAATACTCAGGAAATCATATAAATGCAATTCACACAAACTATCAAAATATGTCGGCCAAATCAAAATAATAGAAAATATAATATTTAATACTAAGCATACCCCAAAATCAAGGTAGGAAAATATATTAAATAATATGATTTAAACTATCCAAATCACCAGAAAAAGTATACCTACCAGGGAGAGAAATGCCAAGGAGACTGGTAGAGAATCATGGCAGAATTGCAGGAACTATTTTTGGGGGTGTTGGGGTCGAGAACAGGGTGAATCTGAGGCTTCCTAAGGTTGAGTCAGATGGAGATCTATTTTCAATTGACTTGTTAAAAGAAATAGAAGAGGACATAAACCTTTGGGAGGAGTTGTCGATTCTTTGCATAATTATTGGTCCAAAGTATGAGAGAAGCCATATCAAGGCATGGGTAGAAGAGAACTGGAAGTCCAATGTATATCAAATTTATTCCTAAGGGATTCTTCATTGCAATTTTCATGGAGCCAGAGGAGAAGGAGAAGATTATGCATCAAGAAAATTGGTTTGTATATAATCCCCTATTATACATGCAACCCTGGTTCCCTAACTTTGATATAGTTCTTTTAGTCTCATATGAGAAACCAATTTGGTTCATATTGTACAATGTAAAGATATAATATTGGGGGAGAAGGATGTTTGGATAAAATTGGCAGATCCTTAGGAATGCTTTTGGCTGTAGATGAAGAGTTGGTGGAATAGGATTCTTATTTGTATGCTACGACCAAGATTGCGATAGTTAGAAGAGTTCCTCTTAAGATTTGCTTATCTTCGAAAGGGAGGAGGTGGTTACAACAAGTGGAAGTAGAGGAAGAAAAGAAATATTGTTTTAATGTGGTAATAAAAATCATACAGAGGAGGATTGCAAATTTTTTGTTAGACCCGCTAAGCGATGGATCCCTTACAATATATTTACTACCGATGAAAATAGGGGCATTTTAATTTGAGCTATGAAAAAATGCAATATTTGGTGAAAATCAGGGGTTTTAATTCAAACTATGTTTTGAGAGGGGGTGACAAAAAAGGAGTTTAGGGCAATATTTTTTGAAAATAGGGGGATTCTTTAGTATGCCATGAACTCACGTGATATAACCCAGGTTCACTAAGTGAAGCCCTTGTGGGTGGCAGGAGATGGTTGAGAAGGTAGTTACACCTTCAAATAGGGTGGATGAGGTCCCCTTAGGGGATATGGCTATCAATGATGTGCCTTCTAATCAAAAGAAGAGGTAGGATTGGAGAATTCTAGTGTAGTAGATTGTTCTCCCATAAGTATGGACCAAAGTAAAAGTGGAGATCCTTGCAAAGCTATCATGGTTTCAGCAGGGGTCTATGTTGGCATTATGTGAACCGGTATGTAGACATAATGACATTGTATGTTGTCATTGATGTCAATATGTTGAAGAGGTATGAACCGGCATATGTGAGAACCGGTATACCACTGTGAACCGACATTTGTGCCAAAGTGAAGCAGTGTGCCTGTTCAAGATGAACCGGCATATGGTTATGGGAACCGACACATGGAAGCATTGTATGACTACCGGTTGGTACTCTCAACTTCAAGGTTTCCGATTGAAGTGCTTCAAGCTTGTATGGCTCAACCGGTGACATTGTGTGATGAGTTAGCATTGTAATGAAGAACAGATCATGTTGCCACGTCATCCTTGTGCGCGTGAAGGATCTTGCATAAAGGAGATTGTTCCTAACTACCTCAGGAATGTGCGAAGTCTGTAAACGGTGATAACGTGTGATGGGCTATCAGCCGCCATGAAATCGGTGGAAAATAATCGATGGAGAATGTCTTGAGATTGGATCAAGACTGTTGCATTCAATATAGTATGATCAATGGTCAGGATTGAACCATTTGAATTCCTTAACCTATTAGGTTTAGGGTTTAGGGTTTATGCTTTTGACCTAATTGTTTTCTATAAGGTTGATGTTGTGACTTTTTCTAGGGTTGTTGGAAAAAGTTGTGTGTGAGTATCCGAGAGAAGGGATACGTGATTCTTGCCAGACCAGAGGAGAGAAGAGATACCTACAAAGTGTAAGTGCAGAAGGTGAAGAGGAGCTTAAGTGGATCTGCATTGGCATTGAGTGTTGTTACCAGATCATTGAAATACCTGTTGATCTCTAACCACCTCAACAGTTGGAAAATCCCCTAACAGGGTAGCCTTAACTGGCTTGCTGTAAATCCCTTAACAGGGTAACTCAAAGTTATTGAGATCTGGAAAGCTAGAGAGCTCTGGAAATCCTTTAGCTATTGAGTTCTTGAAATCCTGTAACAAGGTACCCTTAACAGGGTTTAACCCTTAACCGGGTATTGTAGCCATCCCTTAACCAGGTAATCTCTAACAGGATCGGTTCCTAGAAGAACCTTTTGTAATGTCTTTAACCGGACAAGGCTTCTAACAAAGCGGACTTCCAAAGAGTTCAAAAACAAGCTTGTGGGTATTCATCCCCATCGTGATTTTTCCCAGTTGGGTTTCCACATGAAAAATATGTGTGTCATATGTGATGCTTTTATCTTGTGATGCTTTGTTATTGCATGTTAAGCATATGATGGTTCTGTGTTTTATGCATGTCAATAAAACATGTTGAACTAGCTATTGTGAAGATATGATGATAGATTACCTATTCATGCATAAGGGTGAAATGGTTGTGTAGCTTTGAGTTGAGTGGAAAGCTAAGTGAGTAACCAGTTTATGATTGTTTTAGTTGTTCTAAGTTTTACCGGTTGCACTCTGTTTCAAACCGGTGTCACTGTTTGCCAATCATTTGGAGTAACTGTTGTTGAACTAGTTTTAGGTCAGTATTTTGTCTATACTGATTCACACCCCCCCCCTCTCAGTATCGGTTTGGTACTATTCGTTCATCATTGAGTTATCAGTCTTAGACATAGAGATTGATTATGATATGAGATTGGATGATGATTTGAATGGACAGGAGGCATTGGATGTTATCGATCCTAGATGCATTGGTCAATTGGCTAATGCTCTTTTGGGTATATCTAAGGTAGGCAGAGGGAGAAGAAGTAATAGACATAAGAGAGAGGATAGGGCCAAAGAGAAGGGCATTATCAGTGTCATTAAATTTTTGAAAAGTTCCAAGGGAGGTAAATCCTCCCTTGGAGGACAATGAAAATCCTCACGTGGAACGTTAGGGGTCTTTCAGCCCTTGTCAAGAGACGCTTGGTAAAACATTTGTAAGAGACTTCCTCTAATGACGTGATAATTCTCCTAAAAACTAAGCTTTATTTGGATGAGGCACTTAGCTTTTTGAAATATTACTCTAAATGGGAAGGTTTTTTTCAAGAGGCTAGAGGCTCCTTGGGTGGATTACGAATTATGTGGCATCCTCTTGTGGCAAAGGTTTCTCCCTTGGAATCGTTGGAGAATTAGATAATATGTCGAGTGATATTTCTATCAATCGATGTGGATTTTTTATTGATTAATGTTTATATTCCAATAAGAATAGAGGATAAAGCGAGAGTGTGGAAGGAATTGATAGATCAAATCAAATCTATTGAAAGTAGTAAGATTGTGATGGATGGGGACTTTAATGCCATTTTAGATTTGAATGAGAAGAGTGGAGGTATTTCAAAGGTCAATAAAGTTAAGGAAGACTTTTGGGGATTTGTGGAAGATAACAAAGTGTTGGATATCATTCCCAAGAATGGTCAATATACTTAGATGAACCAGAGACTGAATTTCAGTAATATTTCAGAGAGGTTGGATCGCTTTTTGGTTGGTTCGGGGTGGATGGAAGGGAATCGTTCTTTGGTGTTTTTCATATTGTTGGTGTCTATTTCTGATCATTTTCTCATCCAATTGGAGTTGGATTTTGGGAGGAAGAGCTTCTTGGGGTATTTTAAATTTCAGAGTATGTGGTGGCAGGGTGAGTCTTTCGCGACCAATTCAAAAATTTGGTGGGCAGAGAGCAACTTATTTAAAGGTATGCCTAGTTGTTGTGAATTTCAGTAATATTTCAGAGAGGTTGGATCGCTTTTTGGTTGGTTCGGGGTGGATGGAAGGGAATCATTCTTTGGTGTTTTTCATATTGTTGGTGTCTATTTCTGATCATTTTCTCATCCAATTGGAGTTGGATTTTTGGAGGAAGAGCTTCTTGGGGTATTTTAAATTTCAGAGTATGTGGTGGTAGGGTGAGTCTTTCGCGACCAATTCAAAAATTTGGTGGGCAGAGAGCAACTTATTTAAAGGTATGCCTAGTTGTTGTGAATTTCAGTAATATTTCAGAGAGGTTGGATCACTTTTTGGTTGGTTCGGGGTGGATGGAAGGGAATTGTTCTTTGGTGTCTTTCATATTGTCGGTGTCTATTTCTGATCATTTTCTCATCCAATTGTAGTTGGATTTTGGGAGGAAGAGCTTCTCGAGGTATTTTAAATTTTAGAGCATTTGGTGGTGGGATGAGTCTTTCACGGCCAATTTGAAAATTTGGTGGGCAAAGAGAAACTTATTTACAGGTACGCTAGTTGTTATTTTATCAAACATTTGCACTTTTTGAAAGATAAAATTAAGTAGTGAAAAAGAGATAATTTCAAGAATATTTATCTAAAAAATTTAAAAATAGAGATTGACCTCTCTTCCCTCAGTGAGCAAGTTATATTAAATGGTATGACCAATGAGGAATATGAGAAAGATAAGGAGTTGAGGGCTATATTGTCAAAAAACTTGGAGAGGGAGGAGATTTACTAGCATGATAAATCCAGAGAAATGTGGATTGCTTTGAGTGACTCTAATGCCAAATTTTTTCATTTATTGGTCAAGACTAGGAGGTCCACCAATAGGATAGATGTTATTAAGGATGGTAACAAAATTTGGTGTTCAGAAGGGGAAGCAATTAAGAGAGTGGCAATCCATCATTTCCAAAACTTGCTTAGCTCCTCAGCAGGGAGTGATGTTAAACTATGGGAATAGGTGGTAGAGGTGATTGGGGAGGAAGTCTCTCAGGAGAATAATGTTGCATTGATGAAACCTTTCACTCTTGAAGAAGTTAAGCAAACAACTTCTATGTTACATCCTAATAAGGCTCTGAGGCTGAATGGGTTCATAGTAGAAGTGTTTCAAAAATGTTGGGGCTTCATGGGAGAAGATATTTTGTGGGTGGTGGAGGATTTTAGGCATAAGAGGAGGTTCATCAGGGAGATCAATAACACAGTCATTGTTCTGATCCCAAAGAAATAGAGCCACGAGACTATGGCGGACTGTAGGCTCATTTCATTGTAAAATTTGATATATAAGGTTATATCAAAGGTGATGGCAAATAGACTGAAAAGTATACTCAATAATTTTATATCGAATGAACATAATGGTTTTACCCTAGGATGAGAGATTTTGGATAGCATTATTCTATCTTCGAAGACTATTCACTCAACGAGTGTAGAGAGAGGCAAGGGGATGGTCGTAAGTCTTGATGTAAGAAAGGCTTATGATCGAGTTAATTGGGAGTTTTTGTTGTATGTTCTTAGTAAATTTGGTTTCGATAAGAGGTGGCTAGATTGTGTTCGGCATTGCAAATCCTCTTCTCTTTTTTCTATGCTAGTTAATGGTTCGACTAGTGGCTTTTTTAAAGCTTCCAATGGGTTGTGATAAGGAACCCTTTGTCTCTGTCACTATTTGTGCTCGTGGTAGAGGTTATCGATAGAAACATTAAAAGGAAGTGTAATATGGGATTGTGGAAAGGGATTAAGGTGCATAGAGAATTAGATCCCATTACTCATTTGTAATTTGTAGATGATGCTATTTTGTTTGGGAAGGTGACTTTGAAAGAAGCTTCAGTGATGAAAGAAACTTTGGATGAATACTTGTTGGCATCGGGAGAAAGTATGAACAAAGAGAAATCTCAGGTGTTTTTTATTAACACTTGCAAAAGGAACCAGAGAAGGATTGCTAATATATTGGAATTTCAGATTGCTTCTTTCCCCACGAAGTATTTGGGAGTTCCCCTATTCATAGGACGTAGTAAGATGACTTTGTGGGAAGATGTCATCAACAATTGTCAAGTGAAGGCCTCGGTGTGGAAGAACAAGTGGCTTTGTCAAGCTGCAAGGATCCAAATGATCAAATCAGCATTGTCAATGATGCCTATTTACACAATGCCATTCTTTAGGCTCACAACAAGGGTGGTTGGGGCTTTAGATGGTTTCTTGAAGATATTTATTTGGGAAGGATCTATGGAGGTAAGGAAGATTCCCTTAATCAACTGGGACATTGTGTCTTTAATTAAGGAGGAGGGTGGAGATGGCTTGAGCAAGATGAATCTTCAGAATTTAGTGTTAGGAGCAAAGTTGGCTTTAAAACTCTATAAGGGTCCACAAAAGACCTGGTGTAAGATTTTGAGGAAGAAATATTTGGATTCAAGCGAATTGAAGAGGATCTTTAGCTTGGCTAATTCAAAATTAGGATCAGAAATTTGGAAATTTGTGTGGGAAATTAGAAGGCTTATCACGAAACATATGTAAGATTGGTAATGGGAGGAAGGCGAGATTCTGGAGGGATTCATGGAATGGGGAGCAGGCGTTAGAAGAAATCATCAAAAACAAGGATTGGGTGAGTGAAATAGAATCAAAGGAGGGGATGTTTGTGGGAGATTATTTTGAGGTTCCCTCAAAGAGGAATTCCAAGGTTAGATGGAGGAGGAGTTTCTTTGGAATTAGCAGGGAGAATGGTAAGATACTTGATGGGCTTTTGGATAGCAAAATAATTATTTTCATTGGGGAAGAGGATGTCCTCGTGTGGTGTGCGACTAATTTGGAAGAGTATAAGCTGAACCTAGGGTATGTTATTCAGAGGAGAAGACCTATAGAGATACTTTGTGATTATCTAAATTATGTTGGGACAAAAGGGTTCTTCTAAAAGCTAGGGCTTATCTTTGGATTTCTATCCATGTTAGGATTTTAACAGGGGATAGATTGAGAACTAGAGGGATAGCATGGCCAAATTGGTGTCCAATGTGCAGAAGGAGTGAAGAATCTGCTTCCCATCTTCTTCTTTGGTTCCCAATGGTGGAGGAATATTGGGATTGGTTTATGGACATGGTCAAATAGAGTTTGGTGAGAAGCAAAACATTGTTTGAGTGTTAGTTGTCTCGATCATTGGAAAGGCTAAAATTGAAATGGAGAGACCTTTGGTTGGTGGGGTCATCCGTGGTAGTTTGGCAGCTCTAGAAAGAGAGAAATAGAAGTGTTTTCAAGGAAGAGGCTTTGCCTATAGACATCATCATCAGGAGGATCGAGAGTGTGATAGCTGAGGTTGTGAACAAGAAGGGAAAATTTGATGGAAGAAGTGGAAGATTTTGAAAGTAGGAGATTGTTTTATCAAGGATAGTCGGTTCAAGATAATAGTGATACATTAGTTGGCTCCTAAGCATGATTGGCTTAAATTGAATTTTGACGGAGCTAGCAAGGGAATCTCGAAGAATCCGAATTCGGGGATATTTTGAGGAATGAATTAGGAGGTTTGGTGTTCGTGGTCATAGGCTTCATGGGGATCGCTTCCAATAACAAAGTTGAATTGAATGATTTTGACAAGGGCTTGGAGATGAGCTTGGAGCGAGGTGTTTCTAAGATCCTAATTGAAGGTGATTCCTAGGTGGTGGTTAATGGGATAATGAAATCTAAGTTTAATAATTGGTGACTTAAAAAATGGCTACCCACTATCTAGGACAAATTGGACAGATTTTTAAAATTTTGTATCAATCATACATTCAGAGAAGGGAACAAGGCGATAGACTCGCTTGCCAGTGAAGGGATCATGAGTTGTAAAGAGGAAGTTGAGGTGGACAGGAATGCGGTGCAGAAGGAATTAATGGAAATCATTGAAGCAAATTTGGATCAGAGAGGAGTACATTCAAGGGTTGGGACTTGCCAAGATATCCTGCTCTTTAGGCCCAAGCGGCATAATATTGGAGGTTGGTTGTACTACAAGTAAGGTCTTAGGAGTTGAGATGTTTGGTTTGTAGGATTTCCCATAGATTTGGCATTTGGGTTTTTGAATTAGCAGTTTCAAATACTCAAAGTTGCTTAGGGAAATATGAGAGATGATAAGATTCCCAATTGTTCTATGGTGGATCGACCCTCTATTTAAGAGATATGTAGTTGGTAGTGTTCTTAGCAAGAGGTTTTCAAGTCTACTACGAGATGGTTGAATTGTTTGGAGATAAATGCTTATGTATCATGCAGGCTAGTTTGTTTGAGGTGCCAGAGGAACAAATCAACAGGTTGTTCAATAAGGAGAAAGAGACTGTCATCCAGATTCTAAGCTCAAATTTTTAGAGCGGCGAGGATGTGCATGATGGTGTGTTATTTGAGTCCTTGTTTGACCCAATCGTGCAGGTTTTGGGCTATTCGCTTTCAATGTATGGGATTGTACAAAGAATGGTTCGAGAGGAACTTTCAATCGCTGTCAAGACCACCTTGGATGACATCAAAGCAGTTCTGAAGTCTGGTGTGATAGTCAAATTTTTTTGATCTCAATGCTAAGGGTATGAAGACAAAGATGAAGAACGCATGGTCTATGTATAAGTCTGGGGTGGGTAAGGAGTATAGCTTGGATAATTTTGAGGCCTTTCTAAAGGAGAATGATGAGATCATGACAGAGGAAATGGTAGCTAGGCTGGTGGAGTTGGGTAATGGGATGGCTTATCTATATAACTAAGAGCATAGCTCCCAGTTGCTTTTTTATGTAATAATTTATGTTTTAATAGAATGGCACTACCCCCTTAGGCAGATCTTGCTTAAAAAAATAATCCAAATCTCCCAACCAATAGCAGAATAGGGTAGGTAAGGTAAATGATAATTATACAACCCTAAGGGTAAATTATATAAGAGAGGCCCAATAATTAAATAATCAAATGGGTAATAATATTAATGCCCAATTAAATATTAAATCACAATGCTCAATAATATAAAACAATTAATAAATAAATCTAATAAATCAAAGGCCCAAACAATAAATATTCCCAACAAACCTTAAATTAAAATAATAATAATATATTTGAGTGCCAATAAAATATAAATCCATAAAACATTAATAAATAAAATAATAAATTCCCAACAATAATAATCACATATAAAATATTAATGCCATCCAATAATTTATTTTAATACTTAATAAACTATATTATTCAATTAATTGTTAAGTAATAGTAATCATAGCTCACAAGACAACCCGACATAGGGCTGAATGACATACCACATGATGCCACAAGACAACTCATGCCAAGACACTGACTGATAAGGATACCAACTTAAGCCTAGAGTGTGTAGAAGGAACTCATGTCACCTCCAATCAACTTTCCAATGGGATTAAGACACGCTTAGACTTGTGAGACCAGGTGGAGTCGATGTCTAATACCTGCAATCTTGCAACCACCAATACCCAGGAGACAACATATACAATAGCATATATCATTTAAATAATCAGACAATTGAAGATAATTGTAACGTCATATTGTGCTCGTAATGAGTGATATGACATCGTCTCAATCATGAATACAGTCGTAATGCAATCATAACAATCATAGCATCAACTCATCCAATATAATCATGAAGTGGGGTTAGTATCGATAAACCATCATCATAACAACATATAAGTATTATAATTCTTCCATAAACAATGAGTGCATGTAGATCATCAAATGTAAGTCCATCTAGCATAGTAATCCAAGACATAACATCGTCTACATAAACCAAAATGTATCATATGCCATAATAGAGATGTCTAGAAAAACCACAAGCATTTGAGATATAAATTAATCCATAAGTATCAATCAAAATACCATCTAAGAGGCAAAGAAAATCTATAAATGCATAAAAGAAAGATGAATCAGGGAGGGACACTACAACAAAAATCAATATTTTTGAAAAGGTGGATGCTAGCTATATCTAGTAAGAAGATGATATCAAGTTCACCAGTATTGTAAAAGGAAATAAAAGAAAGCAAATTTGGGAATATCATTCATAAGAAAAAGATAAATTAAAATTATTTATGTTATAAAACTTTAATTATTATAATATTGTTATTATTAAAAAAATTGATTTAATTATATAAATATTGATATGTTCAGTTTGTTGTAGAGTAGATAAATGGAAAAATTTGAAAATAATATAAATGCTTAAAAAAATGTATTTCATAATTCTTACAAATGTATATTAAATATTGGTCTAGCGTAGATGATTTAACTCTTAAATTATTGTTTCTAATTATTACAATTATAACACTTGAGTTATTATCATGATTATGTCAATGGACAAAAAAAATTAAATCCAAAGAAAGAAAAAAAAGATGATTATACAATGAAACTTATTATAACAAGTGTTAAGTTCTTAGACAAGAGGAAAAGGTTAAGACTACTAAGCATACGAATTATAAGTTTTTTGAGTATCAAGAACAATACAAAATATTATAAATATTGTAATGATTAATATATTAAAAGATTGTGCTAAGATTTTTCTCTAAATATGTATTGAAATATTAAAATACCAAATTAGAATAATGCTAAATTGTTGTAAGAGGAAAAAGGAAGCAATTTAATCATAGTTAATATAACTATTAAAAAATTAAGGAAAACAATATAATTATTAATAATATGGATAATAGTAGATAATATAAAGTAAAATTATGAAACCATAAATATAACCATCTACCCTTGTCCTTTTATCTCTTCAATCCCATCTCATACATTCCTTATCCTTTTGAACCTACTTCTTCTTTTGAGAGACCACCTAGGTCTTCTCAACTTGGTTTCCCTCGTGAGGAAACATCCCTCCCTCATACCTCTTTTTAACTCCTATAAACAACTAGGAAACCCTACAACCAAGTATATCTCTTTAATGTTTATACATATATTCTTTGAAATGACATTGCTTCTTCTAGTCACAATGTCATCTCAATGAGGGGGAAAATGTAGACACCTAAAAATGCATTTTTTTAATTTCTTTGTCATCACACTAGATCCATCCCACTAATCTAATTCTATCATTTCAATTTGATCATTATTCAAACATTAAAAAATCTCAATTATTTAACTAGTAAATTTAAATTTTCTCCTAAATCAATGAAATAAATTACCTTTATTTATTTGACTTGTTTAACTAATGTATCCCTTATTAGAAAATTTTAACCTTAATTTATGGAAGAATGTTGGATCAAATCCTATTAATTGATCATGCTCATCTAAAATTTATAGATAAATTATTTCATAAGTCAATTCTAAGCTTAGGAATCGGATGTTAAGGCAACTTCAAGCTACTAGATTGAGAACCCACATTACCTCTTTACAACACTCAACCTAATTTAATACATCACTGATAGTTCTGATACTTAATGTAAGTACAGATCCAATAGCCAACAAGATGAGAGGGGGGGGTGAATCATACAAACTTAATCTTCCATAAAAACATCAGATTCAACCTCGTTAACATATACTTTAGTAATAAGTATCATAAACCGTGGGATGGAGGGAACAGCGGAGGGAACAACGTTTGTAGGGGGAAATTTGAATTCGAGAAATGGAGGGAACGATAATGTTGGTTCCTCTGGGTTTGAATCCACTGCAGCTTAAGGACAAACATCTGATGATGAGGATGGAAGACAGGATGGGGACCCACGAACACGGGACCCTCCTCCCGATCCCGAAAAATTAAAAAATATGCAAGATTCAAGCCCCGAGGTGGTGCAGATCAATACAGAAAATACCAAGGAGGGGTGAATACCTAAACCATGGAATAGTCTCTTCACTAGACAAGCATCTGGTAAACCGACTGGTAAATCTTCTCTCCCCTTTGTGAAGGATATATCAGACAATAGAACAGGTAAACTTGCGATTGAGATTCCTGATTTGGTTATTGACCATAGAATCTCTTTAATGACTCTTTCTCTGGTGGAGAAATTTGTTGGACCCCGACCTAATATCAAGGATGTTAGATCCTTTGTTAAAAGAAAATGGAGAATGAAAGGACAGGTTGAAGTTTCTGCCCTGCCTCGAGGTTTTTTCGTGTTCTCCTTTTCATGCGGGGAAGATATGGAAGCAATTCTAAGTGGAGGCCCCTGGATGTTTGGTAAATCATCTCTTTCTGTTAGAAAATGGATCCCTAATATGGAACTAAATGACTCCTTTTTTGAATCTGCTCCAATGTGGGTTAGGTTGCCTGGGCTACCATTGGAATACTGGGTGGAGGATGTTTTATCAGGAATTGCTAATTCCTTTGGGGAGCTTATTGCGATAGACCCAATACCTGCAACTCGCAAGAGATTGGTGTATGCACGCATCTGCGTCAACATATCACAGAATATGGATCTCCCAAGTACTATTGATATAAATTCCAAACTTGGGTTATGGGAACAAGCCATTGAATTTGAATCTCTCCCTTTTGTGTGTTTTTCTTGCAAAAAAGTAGGTCACTGGGCGAAGGCTTGCTCCAGCAACCCTAAAAGACCTATGATTAAAGAAAAAAATATTAATAAACTGGTTTGGAAAGAAAAAAATAACAACAAAGACTACAACAAGTTAGAAGAAAAAAGTGGATATCTGGTAAACAAACCAGAAAATCAAGAAATTGACTCCACTAACCCTACTAAATACCCTGCCCTGAAGGGGAACAAGAAGAATGAAACCAAGGAATTTGAGATCAAAATAGGCAATACCTTTGAAGCCCTTCAGTCACAGGAGAAGGAGAATGAAATCAATACAGAGACACTTGAGGATGGTGAGATTGAGGATATCACTGACTTTCATCATGAGGAGCTATATGAACCCATATCAGAGAAAGAAGAACCCTGTTTAGGGAAAGAGTTTCAAGAATAGGAAATAGATATGGGAAGGAGTAATAAGTTTGGATCGCCACAAGCAAACGTAAATGCTTTATTCCAGAATATAGAAGTGAATATGACCACTTCATACCAGAAAAGAGAAAATCTATGGAGCAACATACAAGATGAATCTAGGGTAGAACAAGAAGAAGAAAACACAATAGGAAATGGAAAGAAAATTAAGACCAAGAAGACAGGAGGTCCTAATGGAGTAAAAACCAGAACCAGATCTAAGGCAGATTTTGGGGCCTCAAGATCCCCACCGGGATGCAAAACTATGAAATGGCATAGGGACCAAGAGAGTAAACAAAACATAGCTGATGGAAGGCAGAGAACTATCAAGGAGTCCTATCCCCAGGCTTCCAAATGAAAGTAATATCATGGAACATCAGAGGCCTTAATGGTCTCAATAAATAGGATATATTAAGGAACCTTATTCGAGATCAAAATCCGGATATTATCCTGGTTCAGGAAACTAAAATGAGTAAAGAGAAAGTGGAGAAACTAAAGTTTTTTAAAAATGGAGGGGTCTGTGGCAGTAGCTCGAATGGAGCCTCTGGAGGGGTTGCAATATTTTGGAATAAAAGCACAACCTCTGGAGATATGATAGATGTGGATGGAAATATTTCATCCCTAAAAGCTAGAAATATTTTTGATGAAAAGGAATTTTTTATCACTAATATCTATGCCCCTAATTCCAAATCTGCTAGAAGTAAATTCTGGAAAAAAGTTCAGCATAAAAGGAAAAAATTCTCTATGCATAGCTGGGTTGTTATGGGAGATTTCAATACTCCTCTATAAGACATAGAAAAATTTGGAGGTAGTCAAGCTCAACCAGATAGCAGATCTGACCTGATGGACTTTATTAATGACAATGCTCTCATTGACTTGGATCTCAACGGGGCCTCCTATACTTGGTCCAACCGAAGAGATGGTGATGATCTTATCCAGGTAAGACTTGATAGAGCCCTTCGCTCTAATTATTGGATTCTTTCTCATAGTTGTTCCCTTTCTATTATTAATAGAATTGGGTCAGATCATTATCCCATTTCCTTTGGTGCTGAGAACTCTAAGAATAATCAGAGTTTCCATTGGATATCCCACCCTAATCTTGAAAATTCCATTGTTGAATGGTGGAATCTTGATGTTAATGGAACAGCCATGTATAAAGTTGCCAAAAAACTTAAATATGTCAAAACCAATATTAAGACTTGGAACAAGAAGGTCTTTGATGATATTTTTGATTCAAAGAAAAAATTAAAGGAGGAACTGGACCAGATACAAAATTCCATCTAGAAAGAAGGCTACAAAAAGTATTCCAAAGCCATGGAAGATAAGGTCCTTGGCAACATCCACAGCATTATTTCTAGGGAAGAAATATATTGGAGACAGAGATCCAGGGCTATATGGCTGAAGGCAGGGGACAGAAACACTAAGTTTTTCCACATGACTTCCCTAAAACATAAGGCAGCAAATAGAATCACAAAACTAATTGTTGAGAATAGCACTCTACTTAATAAGGATGAAATCAGGGATGAAGCTGTTAGATTCTTCAAGCAGCTTCTATCTAGTAACGAGGACCTTGATCAGACCCATCAACTCAATCTGGTTAATAATATTCCTAAGATCATAAACCCTATTCAGAATAAGACCCTTACTGCCATCCCGTCTGCTGAAGAAATAAAAAAAGTTGTCTTCTCTTTTCAAGGGGATAAAGCTCTGGGCCCTGATGGCTTCCCTATGTTCTTCTTTCAAGAATTCTGGAATATTGTGGGGAAGGATACGGTTAATGCGGTTAAAGAATTTTTTGGATCTAGAAGAATCCTTAAGGAATTGAATTCCACTTTTATAGCCTTAATCCCCAAAGTTGCTGGGGCAGATTCTATGGGCAAATTTAGGCCAATTAGCTTATGCAACTCTTTCTACAAAATTATATCCAAAGTCTTGACTACTAGAATTTTGGCGGTGCTTCCCTTCATCATATCTGAAGAGCAAAAAGGCTTTGTTCCTAGTAGGCAGATTCTGGACTCAATCATTCTTGTTCATGAGAACATTCATTCCCTCAGTGCTGCAAAAAAAGAAGGTTTCTTGATAAAGCTGGATTTGGCAAAGGCTTATGATAGAGTTGAATGGGATGTTCTATTTAAAATCATGGGGGCTTTTGGTTTTGATGATAAGATTATCAAAATAATCAGAGAACTAATCACTACTCATATGTTTTCTATTTTGGTTAATGGATCTCCAACAAAAAATTTTAAAACTTCTAGAGGGATAAGACAAGGAGATCCCATATCTCCTATCCTTTTTACCATTCTAGCTGAAAGTATGAGTAGAATGATTCATAAGTTGAAACAAAGCAAAACTATCAAAGGTCTTCAACCTTCCTCTGGCAATGTTTTTTGCACTCATCAACTGTTTGTTGATGACACTATCATCATGGGATATTCTTCAATCAAGGAGGCTGATGCCTTCAAAACAGCTCTCAACTCCTATGCTTTGGCAACTGGTCAGCAAGTTAATTGGGACAAATCAGCTATGTACTTTCTCAATACTCCAGTCATAAGACAACAGAAAATTGCCAATATTATTGGATGCAAAGTGGAATCGTTGCCTTCCACCTACCTGGGTCTTCCTTTAGGGCTAGCACCCCCAAATTCCTTCTAGAATATGATCATTGATAAAATTAATAAGAGACTAGTAGGATGGAAAGGCTCAATGTTATCTTAGGCTGGGAAAATGCAGTTCCTCCAAGCTACCCTTCAAAATCTCCCTGTTTATGCCCTCAGTCTGTTTGGTATTCCGGCTAAAATTGCTGAAGCTATGGAAAGAATTTAGAAGAGATTCTTATGGTCAGGAGTGGAAGACATGAAGAGAATACCTTTGATTGGCTGGGACAAGGTGTGTAGACCAAAGAACAAAGGAGGGTTGGGGATTAAAATTATTAAAACTTTTAACAAAGCTCTTCTTGCCAAGCAGTTATGGAGAGCCTATGACACTAAGAAAGATTGGAACCAAATTTGGTTTGACAAATACATTAAGAATCAGACTATCCAAGGAATCCTCAATTCTAAAGATATCCCGACCGGATCCTTCATTTGGAATAGTGTTACCAAATCCATAAAAGTTGCAAAAGCTGGAGTTGGATGGGTCCTTGGAAAAGGTGACAAAATAAGGTTTTGGGAAGACCCCTGGATGAAGAATAAGCCCTATTTGATCAAAACAACAGTCAAATTATTGAAGAATGTAAAAGGAGGTTTGGGTTGATGGTATGTGACTATTGGAAGGAGAATAAGTGGGTTAAACTTGAGGACATCCATTCTAGTTTTTCCTCTCTCCAGAAAGAGTTGTTGTCCTTTTCCCCTAACAAAAACCATGATGATGTTTTCCTCTGGAAAAGTGATCCTAAAGGTGAATTCACAGTTGCTTCTGCCTATAAAAACACTTTCTCTCAAACCAGCAATCCCATCTGGAGCAAAGTCTGGAACAGTATCTTGATCCCTAAAGTCAACATTTTCTTTTGGCTTGCTTCTCATAATAGTACCCTTACTCTTGATAATTTAATCTGAAGGGGCTTCAAATTCCCTAATAGATGTGAGCTCTGTCAGAAGGAGGGGGAATCAGTTGATCGCCTATTTTTTCACTGTTCCTTCACAAGGGAAATTTGGTGCAAAATGTGGGAAAAATGGAAAATTAACTGGGTCATGAACAAAAGCATTAAGGATATCATATGGCAATGGAATTTTCCTACCAAATGTCAAATCATTAAGAACCTATGGTCTTTGACCCTCCCCATGATATGCTGAGGCATTTGGAAAGAAAGGAATAACAGGATATTTAGGGAAGATAAGTGTAATACTCAGGTAGTCTTTGAAAAAATATGCAGGGCTATAAAGGAGAACATCAACATCCCTCACAAGAATAATCAGCAATGGGCTATTATTGATATGAATGATATGGAAAAAGACATTCTTACTGAATGGAACCTAATTCATAAGGTCTACAGATTGGACAACAAGAAGAAGAGAGATAACATTGTTTGGAGGTTTCCTGATTATGACTGGATAAAGGTTAATTTTGATGGGGCTGCTAAAGGGAACCCTGGAAAGGCTGGTGGAGGTGGAGTTATCATAAATGCTCAAGGAATTTGTATTGCTGCTTTTGCTTCCCCTTTTGGAACCCAAAATAACCATGTGGTTGAAGCTATGGCCATGCTAAAGAGCCTTCAGTTAGCTCAGGAATTCAAATTTAAAAGAATCTGGCTCGAAGAGGACTCTTTAAATATTATACAAGCCCTTAAAGGTATTAGTTCTGTTTCCTGGAACATTGCCAATATTATTAAAAATGCTAAAGATATCCTAAATAACTATGTTAGCATTATTATAACCCACACATTTAGAGAGGGCAACAAGGTAGCGGATATCCTTGCCAATGAAGGGGTTAAATTGGAGAAGGGCATCAAATATATAGGGGAAAATCACATCAAGTGGGAAATTAAGGAACAATTATACTTTGATCGCCTTAATGGATCAAGCTAATATCATGATTGATTTCTGGGGAACGAGTACCAATGACAGATTTTGGGGGCGGATGAACTGCCAGATGATGAGTGTTTCTCGGCATCATAACCAAGATCATATGTGTGCGAAAGGTAATATTAATAATAGCTGGGTTCGTATGAACATGAGTAGCAATCTCAAAATTGTGAAAGACTCTTTACAAGGGGAAACCAGAAATTCAGAGCTTTACCCGCGGGCTGAGATTTGTAACAGAGGATATCGTTACTTGGAAAGCAGAATGGGAGGCAACCTTAACAAGAATGAACCTTCAGGTTGTGAGCACTGGAAGAGCAAAAGAAAGGTGTGGAGAAGGCTCCACAAACACGGTTTCACTGATTATATGGAGAAGCTCCATGGTAGTAGAAACTCTATGTCTCATGGGTTCGCTAAAAGCTAGAGCAATAACAGGGCTACCCTGTTTGGGGAAATCTGGAAAATCAATGAAAATTTAATCTCGGAGGTCATGGGACTCAAGATGGAGGGGACAAAATTCTATAGGGATAGAAAGTATGCTACTGAGGCCTTCAAAAATTTCCCGAAGATGGAGGACGAGAAGGGCTACCTGGCGAAGAAGGACAACATATCATACTACACCCCCAACAAGTAAAACCTTTCTGGCAAAAATTTCTTAGGGCTTTAATGGAATATTTAACTGTGGATGGCAGGTTTACGAAAATTTACAACTATCATTTTGCCATCCTGAACCACTTCCGCCATGGGGCTAAAATATCTTTGCCCTTCTATTTAGCCTCTTCTCTAAACGAGAGCCTGGCCAACCATGTTAAAAAGCCCAGCTCCTACCCTCTAGTGCACCAGGGACTCATTCTGCCGATTTATGAATATATTAAGGATAAGACTAAGGCTACCAAGGATGACCCTTTAATCATCAATGCTCAGATTTCTAAGAAATGCATAGACTCTGATTCGATTGGGGAGCCCAGCACCCCTACCCATAAAAAAAGGAAGGTTGAAACCATGCAGGAAGAAAAGGATGTGATTTTTGATGAAGAAGAGGGAAAGAATAAGGAAACTATTTATGAAATGGAGCTTAACAAGGAGGATAATTATGGGGAAGGAGAGGAAGGGGGAAATTCTGAGAATCGTCAACCCAACCCTGAAGGCTTGGAAACTAAGAAAGAGGCTCTGAAGCCTAAGGAAGGTGAAAACCCTAATGTGGAGGAGACTGAATAGAGAAAGGATTTTGCGGATACCATTCTGGATATCGCTCGTAATTGCACCCTTGAATTCTTCAATTTTCAGAAGTGGGTGGTTGAAAACATTACCAGCATGCAGGGTAAACAAAGGGAGCTGGAAGTTAAGATCAACAAGTTGATCAAGATGTCTGACTCTGGGAAATAGCACGAGGAGATGGAGAATAGTGAAGCGGAGGAGGAAATGGAAATGGAAGACTGGCTGGAGAAAGATTTGATAAAAGGTGACTTGAAACATTTGGAGGACGTCATTAAAATAATGAAGGAACAGGTGGAGGAGGATAAGGACAATGTCAATGCCCGGATGGCCCGAAATGAGAAAGCCTTGAAAAGCCTTATCAACCATAGCCTCCAGGTTCTTAAAGTCTCCTCCCAGAATATGAAGGCGCTGGTGAATCATCTGGAAAAGAAAAACCAAGAGAAGAACCTAGTAATTATTGAAGATGCTCCTACTTCCAGCCTAAGCCACCAGACCCCTAGGTGCAGAACCAGGCAGACTATAGCGGAGAAGGATATGAAGATGAAAGAAAGTCAGATTGCTCAGGAAAATACCGACTTAAGGGAAGCGGCCAAGGCAATGATTCTCTTGGTGCAGAATGCAGAAGAAACCATGAAGAATTTCTAAATTTCTTTTTATGCTGGACTTGGGGCCAATTTCTTACTGGCCTCTTGCTGTCCTTTTCTCTGTTGCTGGTTTTTTTACTAGTCTTTTGCAACCGTTGTGTTTTGTTTCTTTCCTGAATATCTTTTGTATGTAACTGGGTTTTGGGTCCCTTAAAACCTGTTTTTAATTAATCAAAAACATATACTTCAGTAATATAACCAAAACTGCTAAACATGCAAACTCAAAAGCATATAAACATCATAAACCTCATAACACCAGATTTAACATGGAAACTCAAATAGGGAAAAACCACTGTGGGATTTCGAACCCACTAAGAAATATACTCTTCTAGAGTATGCTCGGTTAAAAGCAAATCCCGTTAAAGATTACAAACACATTGCTAGATGTGACCCGGTTAAGGGATTTCCCTCAGATCTTTTAGGATCTTCACCTTGTTAGAGGCGACCTTGTTAAAGGATTTCGAACACTTAATCAGAATGTCACCTTGCTAGAGGGTTTTACAAATAAGACTATTAAGTCCACTCCATTAAGAGATTTTCTGTCACTTTCACAAAATAATAGTAATAAAAATCTATCTGCAACTTCACATCTAAAATGCTAAAGTAGATTCTTATTTTGTCAATACAATCTAGACATAGAACTAATCTTGTCCATCTATTGGGCTTCTATACTCTATTATTCAAATAGGTCTTCAAGCTTCTGTGCTCGGTAATCACTATGTAGCATCCCTGTGCATACATTTGCCCGCATACATTGTTTATCAACAGCTTCCTATTTATAAACAATTAGCTAACCGCTTAATCTCTTTGATTACATTTCCCATGATCAATCATAGCCATCAGATCTTCAATCTTGTCCAGGTTCAATGTATCCTTCGATCTGAAAAATGTTTTACCCCGCCTAGGAACTTGCATACATTTCTTGGAACTTGTGCTAGGGTAATGCGGTTCAATCTGCATTGTAGATCTTCATGTCGATTTTCCTTTGCCATAGACTCATTAACAAACTTCCTTGCATGACATACCAATCATTTAATCAGTTCTAGCTCATCAGCTTCCTTCATTAAATAACGCATGTAACCATTTAATGTATTCTATTACAGCTCAGTTACAACTCGGTAATAACTCGGTAAATACTAAACTTCACTCGGTAGACATTCCGCATTCATTAACCGATAGCGATAACCTTAGGGTTTACCGACTAGGTTCCTTAGGGTTTACCGACTAGGTTCTTTGCTCGGTAACATAGTATAGTATTAACCTTACAATTTACAACATATGTATGATGTTAAAACAATCTAAACATCATGATCTCATCATTGTCTGACTCGGTAATTTTTGCCCATTAAATACCTTATTCATCCCCTTATTCATCATATTCTTTCTGTGTCTTTTACCGACATCTTTATACTCATCAAATCATACTTCTCAAGATATGGCAACATCATACTGAATTTAGTAAATCAATTTCTTGACATCAATGACAAAATAATAATATTAAGACAGTAAATCATCCTTAATTAGTTATATCCATAATCATCAACAACCTTCTCAATATCCTTATTGAAATGCCAACAATCTCCCATTGTCTGTTATAATGCCAAATGCCAACAATCTCCCCCTTTGGCATTGATGGCAAAACCAATTGATTTGACATAATTGATTCAGATTGCGGTGAGTTGTTTGTGAGATTGTGAAATGCTCTCTTCCTGTCATCATAATTCTCCCCCATACATTAGACTTCTCCTCCTTTCTCCAGTCTTCTCCCCCTTTTTCTTCAATCTTCTTCAGTCTTCTCCCCCTTTGACAACAATGCCAAAAAGTAAAGAACTAAAACATAATTTATTTATGTATGAAGTGAATTCCTGCTGTAATGTGTCAACTTAGTCTCGGTCAGAGCATTTTGTCTTCAATTCATGTTTCCTGTATTGTATCCTGCACTGTTTCCTGCACACCTTTAGAAAACATCCTAAAGTGTGTAAATCAGCATCAACTCCTAAAAAGATATTTTGTAGAGTCATCGAATTGATGCTTTCACCGAACTCGGTCAGTGAGTAGAAGATAGGGGTAGGACCCCTAACTTACTTCTGAGATACTCAAAAGTGTCCCTTAGTAGTGGCTTGGTGAAGATATCTGCTATTTGTTCCTTTGTGCTAACATACTCCAACACCACTTTCTTCTCTTGAGCTTCTTCTCTAAGATAATGATATTTGATAGAGATGTGCTTTGTCTTAGAATGCATAACAGGATTCTTCGAAATATTAATGGCACTAGTATTGTCACAGAATATAGTTACTGGCTCGGTAGCTTTCTCATTTATACCTTCCAATAGTTGTTTGATCCATGCTAGGTTGGTACAATTCAATGTTGCAGCAACGTATTCAGCTTCTGTTGTTGACTATGAAACACATCCTTGTTTCTTGCTAAGCCAACTTACTAGTCTTTCTCCTAAAAAGAAAGCTCCTCCACTTGTGCTTTTTCTATCATCAATGTTGCCTGCCCAATCAGCATCAGTATACACTTTTAAATCAAAATCATTTCCTTTCTGATATACTAAGCCATAATCCTCGATGCCTTTCAAGTATCTAAAAATTCTTTTGATTGTTGTCATGTGTGTTTCCTTAGGATCTACAAAGAATCTTGCAACTATACCTACTGCACGTGTTATATCTGGCCTGCTGTGAATAACATATTGTAGCTTTCCAATCATGGATCGGTAAAGTGTCTCATCAACAGATGCGGATTCATCATTCTTTGATAGTTTACAGTTGGTAGTCATAGGAGTACTTACTGGTTTTGAATCCTCCATTCCAAGTTTCTTCAAGATTTCCTTTATGTACTTGGATTGAGTAATGAAAATTCATTTTTCATTTGCAGTATTTGTAAACCTATAAAATACTTTATCTCACCGATTAATGACATCTCAAATTCTTTGCTCATTTCATTTCCAAAGTTCTTGCATAAAGAGTCATTTCCACAAAATATAATATCATCAACAAATATGGTTGAGATCAGTATTCCATTTTCATCATTCTTCATGTGCATATTGTTGTTCTCACTTGTCCTTATAAAACCAATCTTAATCAAATAAGAGTGCAATCTTTCATACCATGCTCTAGGTGCTTGTTTTAGACCATATAATGCTTTGTTCAATTTACATACCTGATCTTTACTCTTGTCTTCAACAAATCCTTCAGGTTCTTCAATAAAAACTTCTTCTTCTAATATTTCATTCAGAAATGCAGATTTGACATCCATTTGATATACCTTGAAATTTTTGAAAGCAGCATATGCCAACAATGCTCTTACTCCTTCAAGTCTAGCCACAGGTGCAAAAGTTTCACCATAATCAATTCTTTCTTCTTGGGTATAACCTTTGCAAACTAGTCTTGCTTTATTTCGAATGACCTCACCTTTTTCATTTAGCTTGTTTCTGAAAATCCACTTTGTACCGATTACATTTTTGTCCTTTGGTCTTGGGATTAGTGTTCATGTGTCATTCGTCTTGATTTGATCAATCTCTTCTGTCATAGCATTTATCCAATCTTCACTGTTAAATGCCTCTTTCACTATTCTCGGTTCAAATTCAGATATCAGACATGTGTTTTGTCTCAGTTTGTTCCTTGTCATCACTGGATCATCTTTATCTCCTATAATCTGACTTGGTGCATGATGTCTTCTGACATACTTGGCTAATACAGGCTCGGTAGGCTCTGTATGATCTTCTTCATCACTCGGTAACTGGATATTCTCTTCATTTTCTTCAACAGTTTTCTTGGTAGGACTTGTCGATTGAACATAGACAAATTCATCATAATCTTCTGGTTCTTTGGAATTTCCTTCATCATTTCTTTCTGCAAATTCATCAATTTTCACATTTGCACTTTCTACTATTTTGTTAGATGATTTGATCAAACATTTAAATGCTTTTCTTCTAGAAGAATAACCTAGAAATGTTCCTTCTTCACTTTTCTGATCAAACTTGCCATTTCTATCATCTTTGTGTACATAGCATCTACTTCCAAAGATTTTAAAATAACTTACATTAGGTTTCTTGTCATACCAGATTTCATATGGTGTCTTCAAAGTACCTTTCTTTAGTTGTACTCGGTTCAAGGTGTAAACTGTTGTGCTTATTGCTTCTCTCCAAAATGTTTGTGGCACTTTCTTTTCAATCATCAGGGTTCTGGCACAATCCACAATAGATCTGTTTCTTTTCTTAGCTATTCCATTTTGTTGTGGAGTTCTCGGTGCAGAGACTTGTCTTTTAATACCATGATCATTGCAGAATAAGTTGAACTCATCAAATGTGAACTCTCCTCCTTTATCTGATCTAAGACATTTCAGTTGTCTTCCTGTTTCATTTTCAACTCTTGCCTTGTACCATTTAAACATTTGAAAAGCTTCTGATTTTTCTTTTAAAAACATTACCGACATCATCCTTGAATAGTCATCCACAAATAATATGAAATATTTATCACCATAATAACTTTTAACTTTCATAGGACCACAAAGATCAGTGTGCACAAGATCTAAAATTCCCTTAGAAGTGTAAGACTTACTTGTAAAGCTTGATCTTGTCATCTTACCCATCTGGCATCCTCGACACATAGCATTCTCAGGTTTTTCAAGACTCGGTAGACCTCTTACTCAGTGCTTCTTACTTATTTTGATCAGATTATCAGAATTTACATGACAAAACCTTTTATGCCATAACCAGGTATCATCTATCTTTACATACAGACACTTAAATCGAGTTGATTCAAGGTGAAATGTATTACCTTTTGTTTGTGTCCCGGTAGCAGCTAACTTTCCATGCTTGTCATGAACTTTGACAATTCCTTTCTTAAATTCTATTTGGTAACTTGTATTGTTTAGTTGTGCTACACTCAACAAATTGTATTTCAAACCTTCAACCCAATAAACATCATTGCATCTTGCATTGTCAAGAAGTGTTATAGATCCTTTACCTCTTACTGGACATGGTGCATCATTACCAAATCTTACATAGCCTCCATCATAATCTTCTAGCATAACAAACTTGTGTTTATCACCTGTCATATGATGTGAGCATCCACTATCTATGATCCAAGAATCATTAGTATTTATGTGAGATATTAGGGCTTTTTCTTCATACCTTTCTTCATCTAATCCATCTTTGATAGCCACATAAACTACTTCCTCTGTATCAATTTCATTTGATTTATCATCGTTGGATTCATCATCAGCTATTAAGCATGTCTTTCTATCTCTTCTTCTGAAGTCTCAGTGTCCTCTGTAATGATTATCTTTTTGTCTGTCATCTCAGTAATATCTCTTTTCAGTAGAATCTTTGTCAGGACAGTTAGAAGCCATATGTCCTATTTTATCACAATTGAAACATTTCAAAGGTAGTTTTCCTTTATACTTACCTTTGCCTCTCGGTAACCTTCTGGCTAATAGTGCTTCAAACTCTTCCTGCTTTCTGATTTCCTCATACAGTTTGTGTACTTCTTCCATGCTCTTGTGAAATCTTTCACTTGCTCCACTGTGATCTCCTTCAGAGTACTTATACTTTCTTTCATTGTAATCATTAGATTCATCAAGATGAAAAGAACTAAATGCAGATTCAACTTTATTTACCGAAGATCCATTGTTATCAAAGTTACTTAACTCAAATGCATGTAGCTTACCAATAGTAGCATCTAAAGAAACTGGCATATTAGGTACATACCTCAATTCATTGATTACAGAGATTCGGATTGCATAAGCCGATAGAAGGGTTCTTAACAACTTACTTGTTATATCATTTTCTTCAATAGTTCCACCTGCTCTTTTGATTTGATTGACAATCTCCTTTAGTCTTGTACTATACTGGGTTATGTTCTTACCTTCATTCATCCTCATAGATTCAAGTTGTCCTCTTAGACTATCTACTTTTTCTCTTTGAACATGTTCATCACCTCCGTATATAGATATGAGCTTGTCCCACATTGCCTTTGCATCATTGCAGCCTTCTAGATCATTAAACTATGAGTCGGTCAATGCAGATGTTATTTCAATCATTGCTTGGATATGTTCTTGCTTTGCCTTTATTTCTTCCATAGTCAATGGATAGGTGCTCGGTGTGATGAAATCATTCTCCAGATAATATACAGCATATTCGCCAACTCCTGATAGGTGCAGCTTCATCCTTTTCTGCCATGTAGAGAAACTTGACTTGTTCAGCTTCGGTGCATCCCTCTTATACATCTTTTGATCTTTGCCTCAAGTACCTTTAAACTTTTCTTCTGGAGTCCAGAGCTCTAATACCAATTGATAGTTCTAATACTTAATGTAAGTACAGATCCAATAGCCAACAAGATGAGAGGGGGGGGTGAATCATACAAACTTAATCTTCCATAAAAACATCAGATTCAACCTCGGTAACATATACTTCAGTAATATAACCAAAATTGGTAAACATGCAAACTCAAAAGCATATAAACATCATAAACCTCATAACACTAGATTTAACGTGGAAACCCAAATAGGGAAAAACCATTGTGGGATTTCAGACCCACTAAGAAATATACTCTTCTAGAGTATGCTCAGTTAAAAGAAAATCTTGTTAAAGATTATAAACACATTGCTAGATGTGACCCGGTTAAGGGATTTCCCTCAAATCTGTTAAGATATTCACCTTGTTAGAGGCGACCTTGTTAAAGGATTTTGAACACTCAATCAAAATGTCACCTTGCTAGTGGGTTTTACAAATAAGACTGTTAAGTCCACTCGGTTAAGAGATTTTCTGTCACTTTCACAAAATAACAGTAATAAAAATCTATCTGCAACTTCACATCTAAAATGCTAAAGTAGATTCTTATTTTCTCAATACAATCTAGACATAGAACTAATCTTGTCCATCTGTTGGGCTTCTATACTCTGTTATTCAAACAGGTCTTCAAGCTTATGTGCTCGGTAATCACTATGTACCATCCCTGTGCATACATTTGCATGCATACATTGTTTATCAATAGCTCCCTATTTATAAACAATTAGCTAACCGCTTAATCTCTTTGATCACATTTCCCATGATCAATCATAGCCATCAGATCTTCAATCTTGTCCAAGTTCAATGTATCCTTCGATCTGAAAAATGTTTTACCCCGCCTAGGAACTTGCATACATTTCTTGGAACTTGTGCTAGGGTAATGCGGTTCAATCTGCATTGTAGATCTTCATGCTGATTTTCCTTTGTCATAGACTCATTAACAAACTTCATGCATGGCATACCAATCATTTAATCAATTCTAGCTCATCAGCTTCCTTCATTAAATAATGCATGTAACCATTTAATGTATTCTGTTGCAGCTCGATTACAACTTGGTAATAACTTGGTAAATACTAAACTTCACTCGGTAGACATTCTGCCTTCATTAACTAATAGTGATAACCTTAGGGGTTACCGACTAGGTTCCTTAGGGTTTACCGACTAGGTTCTTTGCTCGGTAACATAGTATAGTATTAACCTTACAATTTACAACATATGTATGATGTTAAAACAATCTAAACATCATGATCTTTTCATTGTCTGACTCGGTAATAGTTGCCCATTGAATACCTTATTCATCCCCTTATTCATCATATTCTTTTTGTGTCTTTTACTAGCATCTTTATACTCATCAAATCATACTTCTCAAGATATGGCAACATCATACTGAATTTAGAAAATCAATTTCTTAACATCAATGACAAAATAATAATATTAAGACAGTAAATCATCCTTAATCAGTGATATCCATAATCATCAACAACCTTCTCAATATCCTTATTGAAATGCCAACAATCTCCCATTGTCTGTTATAATGCCAAATGCCAACAATCACCCATTGTCTGTTATAATGCCAAATGCCAACAATCACATGGTTAGCAAGGTTTATATTAGTGTATGTGATACTTGGATTCAACTGCATGAAATTATTTTTTTCATCAATATTTTGAATCACGCTCCATGATCCATTATTAGGATGATAAATCTAGCTATAGGAAAAATGATGGGTCTTGGAGTGTGATGTAGAATATTTATGAAAAATATAATCTCAAACAAATGAATCCATAAGCCACATGTGCTAACTATTATGGACTATGTAAATCTAATCTCTTTAATTAAGGTTTATTTGGTGAGAAGTTTCTTTCTTTTTGACATTTATTTACTTACCTTACTTAATCTAAGGTGTAACTAGTACAGAATAGGAAATTTTTTAATGCATTATTCTTTATTATTTTACTTTGTATTTTAGTACACAATAACTAAAATATACAAGGAGAAGGGGGTTAAATAGATGAGGAGAGAAAGGGATATGAAATATAATGCATTTGCATTTGTGCAATATCATTGAGGGAGGCCAATGGAGAGAGGGAGTTCATTTTACCATCACATAAATGCAATTGCATTAAAGCATGCTCATGATATTATTTTCTTCTGATATTTCAAACCCTTGGGTTGGATTTTCCTTGGGAATCTAATCTAAAGGTTTGTACTTACATGTCAACACCCACAAACATTTTTTTACACATTTTTAAAAATGACACACTATCAAGTGTGCTTTCTCAAGTTTGCACATCTTTCAATGTCAAGCCAACAAAATGACATACTAAAGTTGATTTCTCACTTAGCTTTCTAACCATGTAATTTTCTATGTTTTAATTATGGTAATATCTTGATCTTTAATTTATTTTGCCAGTGGCTCCAATATTTTTCAAAAATCTATGAATGGCATGTTTGGTCTCATTTTTACTTATTCATTGAAATTTAAAATAAATTACATTATAAATTTAACTCTATTTTATACACAACTTAAAAAATTGATTTTCAATTAGTTTCTAAAAAAATATTGGGACATACACTCTTCTTTTTGTTGGCATTTGCATGAAGATTGCATTAATGATATGTTATGTTGTCATTGATGTCAATTAGCCAATGATGATATTGTTGATATTGTTGTTATTGTTGATATTGTCTTGTAACCGATAGGAAGAGCTTTGTGGAGGACATTGTAAACTGGTATGTAAGTTTGTGAGTTAAACCGGTAACCGGTAAAAGGTTAAAACCTATCTATGTAAAGTAACCGGTAAACCCTACCAGTTGTTTTTGTTAAACCCTAACCGATTAAGGTTGTTGAATTGGTTATGTTGGTTTATGATCTAATAATGAGTGGTAATGATGGTGACGCATATGGTCATTGTATGAAGACAAGTTCAAAATGTTTTGGTGCATTTTTGTCTAAGGAATAAGAAAAGTGTATTGCATCTAATGCAAAGCGTGTGATGAGTTACTGAGTTCGATGAAGCGGTGATCAAGGAGCGGCTGAGGTTTTCTTGATTGATGTGTACAGATTGTTATTTAATTCCAATGGTCATACTTGACCCGACTTGTTTGTAATCTCTATGAGAGAATTAGGTTTTTATTGTGTTACCGACCTAATTGATTTGTTATAAGGTTGATGAAGTTGTTGTGGTGAAGGTATTGGCAGAAATCAGTTGAGTGTGTGGTTGCCGAATCGGATAATGAATCTGCAGTTTATTAAAGGCAGATAGAAGCTTAAAAGGATCTAATCAAGCAAGTGTAGTGCTATTCAGGTAGATCAAGCAAACTCCTGTTGTTTTCTAACAATTATAACGGAACTGAAATCCCCTAACCGGGTAAGCTCTAACAAGCTTGGTTACTACTCAAATCCTCTAACAAGGTGATCCATTAGCTTGGATTCTCAAATCATCTACCGAGGTTACTCCTAATAGGGTACTTGCTTCTAACAAGGCATTTGTAGTCAATCCCTTAACCGAGTGATTCTTAACAAGACTTTTGTAAATCTTTAACAGGCTTGGCTCCTAATAGGGCAAACTTTAGAAGAATTCAGATAGTTATCTTGTGAGTCTCATCTCACCATGGTTTTTCCCATTTGTATTTCCACGTCAAAAATACTTGTGTCATGTAGTGAATGTTTTTGTGGTTATGATCTTATGGTTGATTTGATTAACTGCTTAACTATTCTAATAAGGCATGATAACCGGAGGCAATGAGAAATGAAGTCTATTGACATATGTTAAAGCATTTGGATGTTTACAAGTTTAATGTTGTTTACTGTTAAGTTGCTATAATAGTCAACCGGTTTTCTTATGAGTTTTTATCTTGATAGAGATATTTCATTGATAAGTTTACTTTGTGTGTTTGATATTGAGATTGGGAAAGTTTATTACAGTTTTTCTATTTACTAATTCACCCCCCCCCCCCCCCCAACTCAATAATCTACTGGATACTTATTCTTTCATCATACCATCACTTTTCTAGATATGTCCACTTTGAAAATTCGAAAACATATATACATTGAAAAATAGAAAAAAGTCGAGCATAATCTACATGGTGTTCTACATGGTGTTAGCTAAGTTTTTCATTGAAATAGTTTTTAAAATACTAAAGAAAAAAAGTATAACATTTTAGGGGGGGCATCAGACACTATGTTGTTGTTGTTATTTTTTTTTTAATAAAAACAAGAGCACTTTGTGGCCCCCTTTTTGAACCTATTAATGTCTACCATTTTTTTTAAATGTAGTTTAGGAATTAGATTCAAAGCAATATGGATTTTTTTCTTATTTTGTCTTCAAGTATAGGGCATAATTATCTTCAATTTTTCATCCAAGATTAGTTTTTCTTGATTTCAAAAAATAAGTAGTCACTTAAGACCTCCATTTGGTCCCCCATTTCCATGCACTTACCTAGAGATCTATCACACCTTTATAGTGTCTTCAAATCAAATGGGTATCGCAATAATCATGTCTTGACAACTTATAAACAAGACAAATATTATTTTAGTTTTAAACCAAAAATAATATGATGTTGCTTATGATTTCACCCTCCCTCGCACAGTATGCATCTCTAATAATTGATAAAATCCTTCTTAACAAGGACTCAAATAGGTCTTTAAACCAATTGATACCCTTATAAACCTCAATGTATCCACCAAATACTTTAGAGACATTCTTCTCAACTTGGAGATCTATAAGATTGGCTATCCTTGTGAGAATCCATGCATTAGTGAGATGAAACACTTTGTTAGTACTATTATCATTTTAAAAAGTTTACCCATCAGAAGAGCTTATCCAACACAAAACACAATGTTCACCTAGAAGATGTGCATATCGTAGTCAAGATGATGTGCATATGTGTGTGAGTATCTGCTTCTAGATGAAAGTATGTGGTTTTTTAAACATTGATATTTTAGATCACACTACATGATCCATCATTAAGAAGAAGAAAAATGATAGTTTGATTAAAAAAAGATTGATATTCAAAATATATGCAATACTATAATCGAAAAGCATATGCTCAAAAAACTAACCCCACCAAACTTAACCAAGATTAGCTCTACCTAAAATCCTTTATTAAATTATTGCCAGACCAACTACCCACCACTTTGATTTCCCTCTACATTGACACCTATCTCCCATGTTTGTTACTTAGCTTGTCTTGCTCGCTTTGAAGTCCTCTATTTTATTGATTCTCATTCTACTTGCCCTCTTTTTCTTTCACTTATTAGGTTATTATTTGAATTATCTATATCTTTTATTTTATAAGATTATGGTAAAAAAATTTAAATATTTATTGTTTCAATTTATTTTTATCTTTATTATAGTTAATTTGTTTAGAATTTTTCTTGATTTCATAATTTTGTAGCATTTTAATATTATTTATTGCCATTCATATTCTTAATGACTATATTAATTTATATTATTAGCTTTCAAATAATTATATTATTTTTATGATAATATTGCATCTTGTTTGCTCCTACAATAATTTAACATTATTCTAATATGTTATTTTTAATAACGGGGGCTTCACTTAGTGAACCTGGGTTATATCACGTGTGTTCATGGCATACTATAGAATCCCCCTATTTTCAAAAAATATTGCCCTAAATTCCTTTGTTGTCACTCACTCCCAATACACGGGTTGAATTAAAAGCCCCTCTATTTTCACCAAATATTGTTTTTTTCATCTAGCTTGAATTGAAAACCCCCTATTTTCACCGATAGGCAATATATCATACTCTCATTTTTTGGATATTAAGCCCCCCAATATGAATGCACATGATATAATATTACCTAACCAGTGAAGCCTCCATGTTTTTAATATTTCTAGCAAACTCTTAGCACAATATTCTTGTATAATAATTAGCACAATATATTTTTTTAAAGTTTGTATTACTCTTGATACCTTGATATAAACTTAAAATTGCTTAGGTTTGTAGCTTTAACGCTTTTCTCTTGTCTAAAACCTTCTATCAATTGTTATAATAAATTCCATCATATAATCATATTAGATCATGCTTGCTTCTTTGAGTTTAATTGTTCTCGTCCATTAATATAATCATTGTAGTCACATAAATTTGTCCATTTTAATTAAATGAATATTTCGTATTTATTTGATTAAAAATCCACTAACCATCAATTAATTAAATTAATATTTAATTAATTCATCCCCAAACATTCTTCTATTAATTAAATAAATTATTCAATTTATTTTAATTAATTCATTAAACCAAATACAAATCAATTAATTAAATAAAATCTATTTATTTAATTAAATCCCCCTATTCCTCTTTTAAATAAATTAAATAAAACATTTATTTAAATCATTATCCCCCTCCACTTGCATTTTCCTATAAATGCAACTTGCACACATTTATTGGAATAAATGAATTTTTATTTTAAATAAAATCCTATTTTTCCTCACCCACCAAATCCACTTGCAAAATCTAATTCCCTTCTAGATTCTTCTAAACCCTTCCTAATTAGCCTAATCCCTCCTCTAAACTTTGTCACATCCCTAAGCAAAGGGAAGTCACTTCTCAAAACCTCAAAGTCTTTGATAACCATTAAAGGCTTCAAGTCTTCAACCACTAAATGGCTCAAAGTATTTGATAACCTTTAAAGGCTTTCAACCTTCAACCACTTAATCCCCAAAGTCTCCAATAACCATTAATGGTTAACTCAAACCCTCCCACATGGTTAAAACATTTGTTTTGATTCAACCTCTATCCAACCCAAGGGTCTCATCAGGCCTTTAATGCTTTGACCACGATTATCTCTTAATCATTTGCACAAAGGTTTATCCTTGGATTAACTCTTAATTCAATGGGTAATCTTAATTTAGACTTGACCCTTAGCCTTTAGATAAACATGAGGTCTTCTCAGGCCTTTAATGCCTCCAACCTCTTCTTTCAACCCAACCCTATGTGGACACTTGTCACCATTTCATTGGTGCCAATTGTGCACATGGATCCCCAACTTTCAAGCTTGACCCTTGATTAAACCCTTCAATCCTGGCCATCCATTGCTCCATTTTTCCTATAAATAGAGCCCATTCCTTCATAATCCAGATCCTGAAAACTTGTAAGCATTTAGACTATAGACATTTTAGAGAGCATTTAGCATAGCATAACTAAATCTTGTCTTTTTGGTTAAAATATATCATTTTAGCATAAAAATAGCTTTTTATTTCATATTTGGAGCTATACTACAAATCTCAATCCTCCATAAGCATCCATAGTGCAAAAAGCTGCTGAGAGCTACACTATTTTGGAACTTGGAGAGGAAAGGAACAAGGGAGAAGAAGCTAAGGCCATGCTAAGAGGCAGTTGGAGATGTCTCATGATCTTTGTTTTACTTATTAGATATATTAGCATGTCTCTTTGTGTCTCTTTTGGAATGCCTTCATATGTTTAGTTTTAGATTGACTAACACTAATGTTTTGTGTGTTTTGTGTTCTTTGATCATAGACTAACCTTGTGCCATTTAGGAGGGCATCATTTGGTGAACCCGACGTGAATCGAACACGCAACCTTCTGATCATTTTTTTTGAAAATTAACATTTTTTTTCTTGTTGAAACTGCCACACAGGTCGCGCTTCGGTGCTAATGAACACGTTTTAGCGCTATCGAAACAATTTCTTTTAGCGCTATTGACCCTAAGATAGCGCTATTGAAAATGTTTTAGTGCTATTGACAACATTCCAGGGCTTTTGTCACAGTTCTGGCACTATTGAAACACTTCTGGTGCTTTTGACTTCTCGGATTTTTCTCTTCTTTTAGCGCTATGGTGCGAATTAGCGCTTCTGCGAGCGCAGACTAGCGCTATTGTATAAATTAGCGCTTCTGTATAAAAAGCATAATAGCGCTATTGCGACAGAACGTTGTTCAAGTCGCTTTGTAACCAAAAAATTGAGTATTTTAGGCTTGTGGAAGCCCCCCTTGAGCATTGGTTTTTACTAACTTGTTTTTTTTTGTTTGTGCAGGTTAACAACCCAATATAAAAATAAAAATAAATTAAAAAAATCACAAAATTTTCATTTAGTGCTTAAAAAGAACTTAAAACCACAAAAAAAAAAAAATTTAGTGTTTTCTAGTTAGGCCTCATTTTCTTTTGGGTGCTTAAAATTAACAATACAAATTTGATTTCATTTGCATCACTTGGGACCTAAAATTTACAATCCACACTTCAAATTTTGGTGCAGTTAAAAATTTACAAACCACTTGTTTTGATTTTTGCAAACAAATTTTCCTTCAAGCAAAACATGTTTTTCATTAAGTTGACCAGGATTTCCAAATTCTAGATTACAAAACACATTGCCTTTGAAGTTAAAAAGAACACCATGACTGTTGGAGCAACATCTCCAAATAGTTAAATCATCTTTGCAAATGCTGGATTAAAAAGAACAAGTGTTTTACGTATCTGGCACGCTTGTGCACAAAAGTCAGTCGAGTGGACCTACTTCTAACACACACTATCCTCTCCCTTGGCTCTCGTGGTCCTAGGTGCAAGAGAAAAGTGTTAGTAACACTCAAATTTTATCTTTTTAAGAGAGGCCTGCCAAGGGATCGATACTCTTGGGAATGACCTCGAGCGGTAAATCCTTCGAGCCGCTATAGAAATCAGGTGAGAGCGAAAGTTGTAGCCTTGGGTATAGTTGTTCCTACAGTGTAACTGGCCGAAAGGACAAATGGGCCCCACCACCAGTTACAAGGCTCTTAAGTGAGTCACTGCAGAATGAACTTATGTCCAAAGCCATCGAACATGACTAAACACCTTTAAGTAGTAGCCCACCTGTTCTATTGATTGAGGATATTTGAGGTATAATTTAGTGCAAGAGCATAGAAGGTTTTTCTCCCAAGATACTCACCATACATATTTCCTTGAGTAGAAACATAGCTTTTTGAAAGGTCACTTGTGGCTTGATAAAAGTGGTGACTCCCCCATCATAGGGATCATCTATTTGTTATGCTCGTGCAAGACTTAGTATATCACATCCTTACCTGCCACGGTGGGATTCATAAGGTATGTAGTACCAAAGTCGAAGAAATATCAAGATGTGGGCTAAATTTATCACAACTGGCCATTTGACCATAGGGATAAAAAGTGTTTGAAGTGTGTTCGTTTTACAGACCTAGTGCAAATTGAGCCGACTTCAGGCTTTGGAAATACACCTTAAAATAAATCTAAAGGAAGGGTCAAAAACAAGTCCAAGGATTGGGTTAATCTAGACCCATACTCATTTGTGCCTTTGAGGCTACAATTTTGTGTTTGTGTGCTTGCTTTGTTTTCTTGTCAAAGAAAAAAATCAGAAAATCAATCCCAAAAACAAAGTATTCATCCAACATCTGTCAACACAACCAAAAATACCAAAAACAAAGGGCAAACAACACAGAGTCACAACTTTTTATGACCATTCTTCACATCTTGCGAAAGAAGAAGTGTCATCAGAATATCAACTTGAAAAGGAGACCATTGAGCTCAAAGGCTTTAATCAAAAGGAGGAAATTCTTCTATATCAATCGACAAATCTTTGTCTCCCATAGAGTCTTTCTACATCGCATGCGTTTATACCTTCAAGGTAAAACAAACGAGTTTGATTCAGAATCATTGAACCACAGAGCTTTTATGCAATATAGAGCTCTGAGTTATCACAAAAATCAAGGAGGAAAGATTAATCCCAACTTCTTTCCAAACATCTGTATCACCTACAACACACCTCGAGAAGTGCCACCAACGCCTGAAAGGGAAGAGGTAGCATTTGTTCCATTTGTAACACAAAGTTTTTATTGAAGTTGAAAACATTTTCATCCATCATCTCATTCATACATCATCACTTCATCATCAATCCATCCCAAAACTCTCAAAACATTAAGAGGTTCTTGTCCCAAGATTCCTTTTTAGATATTGCTTGAAATCAAACACATCACATCACTTTTTAGATTGTTTCTACATCTAGGATAAGCTCATCCTAAGAGACACATCTACACAGGTTAAAACTAGTTCATGAGTGAATCCTCTCATTACTAGGTAGTTAAATCTGTAACACATCTCAGATTTCTCTACACCTTATCACATCCAATCTTATCAAACAAGAAAGCAATTCAAAGAAGGAATTTTGGTTACATCTACCTTAGAGTGCTAGAGATCTACATACAACATAATCCACCAACCATCAATCTTTCATTTCATCACCAACTCATCATCATCTTCAATCAACTTCAAAACAAACTTGCAAACAAAATGGCTCAAACCCGATCACGATCAAGGCAACGAGAAATAGAAATTGAGGAAGAAGAGGACAACCTCAATGAATTTCAAGAAGCACTTGGAGGAAATGTGAATGACGAAAACCCAAGTACTCCCACTCCTTCAACAATCGAAAGGGTTCAGCATAACCCTCATTTTAACAGATTGTTTGATGAAATACTTAGGAGCAACGTAGATGCTCACTTTTTAAAACTCGCTCAAGAAGGAGCCAAACTCCCCTCTGACTTTGATCTTGCCCAATTAAGACAAGCATCAGAAAGACAAATTCACCATGAGGAGGAAAGAGGTAGAAATCACATCAGATATAACATTCCTCGAGGTAACCCACCACCTCCTCCTCCAAATGAAATGGAGATGTTGCAGCAACAAGTCGAGAATCTCGCCCAACAACTTCATAGTGGTGTTAAGACCAATCAATTCTCACTTAACGACATCTGTCCCTATCCATTTGATAGGAATCTTTATATGCCACCCTTTCCACGCGGGTTTGAAACACCAAAATTCAAAAAATATAGAGGAAAGGGAGATCCCCGTGATCATGTCCGAGAATTTCATTCTGCTTGTCTTGAAGTGGCTTATGAGGACACATACCTAATGCGCCTTTTTCCCCAAAGCTTGGGAGGAACAACCACATCATGGTTTTCCCGACTTCCAGGTGGCATTAGAACATTTGAGGAACTCATCCAGAAGTTCCTATCTCATTACTCTTATAACATTGAACGCGACATCACCATGGCTGATCTATGCAACACCAAACAAAAACCAGGTGAATTATTCTCAGTATTCCTGCAACGATGGCGCCAAATGTCTAGCAGACGTTCTCTTCAGTTACCTGAACGAGAACTAGTGGAAATTTTCATTTCCAACTTAAACAAAGAAATGGAATTTCACTTGGATGTCAAAGACACAGATTCTTTTAACGATATGATCACCAAAGGTATAAAATGTGAAAGGGCACTCATCAAAAAAGGACTCATCAAAATCTTTAATGAACCCAAAGATGGTCCTCGCCCGTGCTTTAATAGTGATAAACCAAACTTCTGGAACAAGAATAAGAATATCGTCAACGATGGGGTTGTGGATGCTCGAACTATCCAAAATGCACAACCTGTGGTTCGATTTGCAGGACAAAATCCTCCACCTCAAAATAACAAAAATGTTCCTCCTAATCAAGGTCGCATCACATCTCATGATGAACCAAGACCTCGACCACAAAAACAAAAACGCACATACACTCCCTTAGGGGAACCCATTGAAACAGTGTTGCGACAACTCCTCTCTCAAAATTTGGTCACTCTACCTAAGCTATCAAACTATGAGCCTCGGGTCAAACCAGCATGGTGGAGAGATACTGAACATTGTGAGTTCCATCAAGGAAGAGGACACAAGACAAGTAATTGTCACCGATTGAAAGATCTCATTCAGGATCTTATTGATCGAGGAGAAATTGAAATTGAAGGGCATGACCCAAAAACAACCAATAATGATCATCAGATGTTCAAGAATCCACTTCCATCACAAGATCAAAGGGGTCCTTCCACTTCCCGACGAGGCACTGATTATACGCAGGTTGCATATAACTACACTGTAAATCATCTGTATGATGCCAGTGAACAAATTGCAACCATAACCTTCAAAAATCCCACCTCAAATTGCAATGTTGTTACACGTCGTGGCAAGGTCACCATCAAGGCAGCTCCATAAGGCACCACCTCCATCCCAAAGCAGTACAATCTTGTGGAACAATTAGACAAAACCCCTGCACTTATATCCATTTTAGAGCTATTGCGCCTATCGCCATCTCATAAAACAATCTTGGATCAAGCACTCCAAGAAGCGTCAGTCCCCGCAAATCTAAATACGGACCAATTTCAAGCCATGGTTGGAAATCTAAAGTCATCACCTTGTCTCACTTTTTTCGAAAGTGACAACTCTTCTTTCCAACAACCTCATAATGCTTCGCTACGCATTGAAGGCTTTATCAACCAACACAGTATCAAGCGAGTCTTGATAGATAATGGAGCAGGCCTAAACATCTGTACACTACAGTTGGTCACAGCATTGGGATATGCAATAGAATCAGTGGATCCTCGCAAGAAGATCACCATCAAGGCCTATGATGATGCAGAGCATTCATCCAAAGGAGCTGTGGTACTACCAATCCGAGTGGGCCCTGTGGTAAAGCACATCATTTGTCAGGTTCTGGACCTTCCGCTGCCATATAATCTATTATTAGGGAGACCTTGGATACATGCCATGCAAGTCGTTCCATCTACCTACCATCAATGTATCAAGTTCCCACATAATGGTGCAGAGATCACAATCCTGGGCGATGCAAATCCTTTTGCATTTTGCCATAATATCAGCCATCAACCAGAGATTACTGTTCCTAATAATAGGGAAGCCATTTCCTCCACATCATATGTAAATCCTGCCTCTCTTGCCAGTTCAAACACCCCTATAACCAAGCAAGAAAAGCTTAAGATGAAAGTCGCAGAGGAAGGTCCCGAGCAATACAACTTGAGTCAGCTCTTTTGTGTGGGACAAATGCCCACTTCTCCTAAAACACATGGTAAACCACAGCAGTTACTCCATCAACCACTAATCACGCCTGCATGTGCTTTGACGCCTTTCATCCTTGGAAAGAGTCAAGAGGAAGAGACACAAGATGAGGACCTAGCGGAATGGATCTATAAAGATCCCATCACCACTGATAAACCGCAAGTTACACTTCCTACGGAACAGTATGGCAAAGGCCTCCTCATTATGCAAAGAATGGGATATGATGGTCAGAGTGCTTTGGGATACTGCAAACAAGGACGACATGAACCTCTGCTACCAGAATTCAAGCCCAAAGGTAATACAGGCCTAGGTTTTGAAAAAGAGATCCTTCCTAAACTCAGATTAAAAGGAAAACCTAGCAAACCATTTTGCCCGCCTACTGCAAAGAGGACACCTTTCATAATCAAAGCACCATCAAACACTATCCCCATTGCCCCATCGAGGCTCACAACTCCACCAGCACCAATGTCACTCATCCCACCAAACGAACCAGTAATCCCATCAATATCACCAATAGCAGCAGCAACTGTATCAGAACCCGCAGCAACATCTATGGCACCAGCAGTTCCTGCAGAAACCACTGAGTCACCATTGCCGATACTTCCAATGACAAATCCTTTAATCCCCATCACAGTTCCTACAGCACCGATTACTACAAAGATACATAAACCAATCACACCTGTCGTGTTTAACTCCAAAGACATCCCAGTATGGTATAGCAATCGGATGCTGGAAAGTGATTCAGAGACCAACTCACATGAGTGGGAATTTGATTCTGTACAGCTTAACACTTCAGATGAGGAAGACACATCACCACCTCCGCCCCGCAAAGACATCCTTGTTTACGGAGAAGCACAGATAAAGACCACTTGGGTACCTAAGCTGGAAACATCTTCCACAGACCCTATGTCTCATCCTACGCCTGATTCTGACAGGGAGAGTACCATCAATGACCTTCACCACACTGTCTTAACCCTCACTGATACCTCTAATGAACTTAATCTAATCGATGAAGTAATGCCCATTATCCACCCTGAACTCATCGAATGGAACCAACCAAATCCCCCATGTCTTGACCTCTTCCAAAACGATGAGGCTATCATTGACTTTTTGGAATTAAGGGATAATCTACCAAGCGAGGATCACAAAGCTGGATTCGCCATTCAACTTAATAGCGCAGCATACTTCGGGGCGGATGCCAAACCCTTCAACTGCAAAAATATAACATTAAAACATGGATCTTCCAGTGAAAACCACATTGTGGCACTGTTTGATCCAACAACAGTAAAAAGAAGGAGCGTATCCAATGGTGAAAACCTCTCTGAGGCACCTGAGGATGAAGGGTTTGACATTCTCCCTGCTAGTACACAACAGGAACGATCAACGATTCTTATCGAGGAAACCAAAGAATACAATGTGGGGACTCCTGAAAACCCTCATATCATACATCTGGCATCTCTTCTCACTCCAGAGGAACAACCTCAATTCATAGAGTTCTTCTAGCAACGTCAGATCAACTTTGCATGGTCATATGCAGACATGCCTGGGCTTGATCCTGATTTAGTTATGCATCATCTCACAGTAGCAAAAGGAGCCAAACCTGTCAAGCAGAAGCTTCGTAAGATGCATCCCCAGATTGCAGTGCTAGTCAAAACAGAACTCAAGAAACTCCTGGATGTTGGTTTCATTAGACCAATTGATTATGCAGAATGGATCTCCAACATTGTGCCAGTTGGCAAACCAAAAGGGGGCATCCGCATTTGTACTGACTTCAGAGATCTAAATAAGGCATGTCCTAAGGATGACTTTCCCCTACCAAATATCGACATCATAGTGGATTTGACAGTAGGACATGCCATGCTTTCACTCATGGATGGCTTTTCAGGATACAATCAAATAAAGATTGCACCAGAGGACCAACATAAGACAGCCTTCACATGTCCATGGGGCACATACTGCTGGAATGTAATGCCTTTTGGTCTAAAGAATGCAAGAGCGACCTATCAAAGAGCAATGACCACCATCTTCCATGACATGATGCATACTATGATGGAAGATTATGTGGATGACTTACTAGCAAAATCACTTACTAGAGAAGGACATCTCCACATCTTAGATAAAATCTTTGATAGACTGGAACAATACCATGTTCAACTCAACCCAAAGAAATGTGTCTTTGGAGTGACCTCCGGGAAGCTTCTAGGATACGTTGTCTGAAGCAAAGGCATTGAGGTCGATCCAGCAAAGGTAAAAGCTATCATGGACATGCCACCTCCAAAGAATATCAGTCAGCTAAGGACACTACAAGGACGGCTTCAATCCATCCGAAGATTCATTGCACAATTGGCTGATAAGTGTCACCCATTCACACACCTGCTACACAAGAACATCCACTTTCAGTGGGATGACAAATGCCAGCAAGCATTTCAGGCACTTAAAAACTATCTCATGAATCCACCATTGTTGATGCCACCAGATCCAAGTAGACCGTTGTTACTTTATATCTCAACGACAAGTACAGCATTAGGTGTACTACTGGCACAACATAATGCAGAAGGCAAAGAGTGTGCTGTATACTACATCTCTCGCACACTGGTTGGCTATGAACTCAATTACACGCCTATTGAGCGAGCTTGCCTAGCAGTAATCTTAGCAACCACTAAACTGAGGCACTATCTGTTAACACACAAGGTACAACTCATTGCAAAGATTGATCCACTCAAGTACTTACTCAGCAAAGCAGCATTGACTGGTCGTTTGGCCAAATGGGTGATGATTCTAAGTGAATTTGACATTGAGTATGTAGATCGTAAAGCTATCAAAGGTCAGGTTATTGCAGATCAGTTGGCCGATGCACCACTCATAGGCGATCATCCTCTCATTTCCAATTTTCCAGATGAAGAGATATTCATGATCACAGAAGCACAGCCATGGAAACTATATTTTGATGGTTCATACACTAGGCACGGCTCGGGGGTAGGCATTCTGTTTATCACACCTCAAGGTGATAGCATCCCGAAGTCTTACAGACTCACATTTCCATGCACCAACAATATAGCAGAATATGAGGCTTTGATCACAGGACTCAGATTAGCCATACAATGAAAATTACAAGAACTACAAGTATATGGCGACTCACAACTGGTCATTCGACAAACAACTGATGAATATCAGACTAAAGATGATAAACTCATGCCATACAAGCAAATGGTGGACACTCTAAAGACATCATTTACTACTATCACTTTTGAGCAGATACCAAGAGATCAGAATCAAGCTGCTGACGCTATGGCTACCATCGCATCTCTACTAGATCTTCCACAGAATTCAACACGCTACGAGTTCTTGGTAGAACAGCTTTGGATCCCCGCTTATAATATCCCTGAATCCGAGATGATATGTCACCTTGTCGGTTCTAAATCCCCATGGTACGGTGAGTTCTACACCTATCTCCATGATCACACCCTTCCTCCCAACCAATCAAATAACCAACATAAAACCTTCATTCGCCAAACTGCTCGATATACCATTATTGCCGAAACCCTATACTGACGCGGTCTTGATGGTACTCTCCTTCGATGTCTAGAACACGGTGAGATAACAAAGGCCTTGGAAGTGGTACATGAAGGAATTTGCGGGACTCATTCAAGTGGTCCATCACTCGCCAGGAAACTCATGCGAGCTGGATACTATTGGCCATCTATGGAAAAGGATTCCTACTACTTTGTCAGAAAATGCAAGAAATGTCAAGTTCATGGTGACCTAATACATGCACCAGCTCAAGAACTGCAACCAATCACAACACCATGGCCTTTCTGTCAATGGGGCCTTGACCTTGTGGGTAAAATTCATCCATCTTCATCTAACGGCCATAAATTCATTATTACCACCACCGAATATTTCACAAAGTGGATTGAAGCTGTTCCACTTACCCAAGTCACCGGCAAGTAGATCGCCTCATTCATCCTCAACTACATCATCTGTCGGTATGGTGTGCCCATGTCCATCATCACAGATAACGGTCTCCCTTTCAAAAATCAGGATGTCCGTGAACTTTGTGAGAAATTTCATATCCAACACCGCTTTTCTACTTCCTATTACCCACAAGGCAATGGTCAGGCTGAAGCATCCAATAAAAACATATTGAGAATCCTAAAGAAGACAGTCAATGATGCCGGTCATGATTGGCATGTTCAATTGAATCCAGCGCTATGGGCATATCGAACTAGCATTCGAACCCCTACAGGTGCAACTCCTTACTCATTGGTCTATGGTGCTGAAGCTATCTTACCTATTGAGGTTGAGATACCATCATTACGGGTTTCCTTGCATAATCTCATCGATGATGAAGCATACAGAGTATCCCGTCTTCAGGACTTAGAGTTACTTGATGAGAAGCGACAAGCTGCATACAATCACCTCAAAGCCTATCAGCAACGCATGAGCAGAAGTTACAATCACCGAGTTAGATCTCGTACATTTGAGGTAGGTGATCTTGTCCTACGAGAGAATCCTCGCAACCAACCAAACAGAGAACATCAAGGCAAGTTTGAATCAAACTGGTTGGGCCCATATGTTGTCACTGCTGTATTCGGGTCCGGGGCATATCAGTTGGCTACATCAGATGGAGAACCACTCGCAGATCCAATCAATAGCATGCACCTCAAACAGTTTTATACCTAAGGTGTATAGAGCATCAGGCTCCCCTGCATATCCGAAAAATACCAAAAACATTCAGCAAAATGTCCTGAAGAAAATACAAAAACATTCAAAAAAGTAAAGAAAAATCATGCATCCAAACGGTGAACAACCACTCCGGTGGCACCTTGGGTAAGTACGATGGTGAAAACCTGGCAAACAGGCGCCACTCGTAAAGGCTATGGCTCCATTGTCTTTCAGACTTGTTGCGATCGCATCTACTTCATACATACATCCATCCATCCAAAAAACATGGCTTGTTATTCCTCTGTAATTATGATAGTACTCCATGCATCTTGTGTTCCGCTTTTTCATAAGTCATGTCTAAAACTGGGGGCAATTCCTTTAACCTATTGATGGAAGTGGATTCTACATTGTCTTATGATTCATTAAGTTCTTCATTTAAACAATCATCAAAAATCCAAAAACATTCAAAAATATCTCGCAAAAATACCAAAAACATTCAAAACAATTCAAAATCCAAAAACATCAACAAAACCATTGAAAAATCACACAAAAACATGGCAACACCTTGTACATATTCATCCGATCAAATACAAAACAAACATTGACAAACTACTCACACAATGACCATTTACCAATCAACCACACAATCAACATCAACAATCCAAAACTGTCTTTAAAACAAGGATGCATCCTTCCTTATCAAAAACAAAGACAAGATGATGTTTTCTTTGACAAGAAAATTATGTTAAGCTATCAAATACTTGGTTGATTTGTGAGTACAATCGTTCATTTATATGTATCAGAATCTTTCAGCATTGTTTTGTATCATTTGCGCATTATTTCCGATGAAGTTCTAGGGCATGTACTAATGGTGTCTATGTGGGAAGTTCACCAAGCTACGTGATCATAGACAAAAATACAGTCATAGATCACTACGGCTTGCTGACTACAGCGTATACCTCGACCATATGAGCATGAACCATTACCAAGGATCCTTATTCTTTATTCTTTATGTATATATACTATTTGTTTGCAGGTACAATGCTCCTTCTTTGGTTCCTCCTCATCCAAATTGGATAACGGTTTTTATTTCTTAGTACGATATGCACTTGTCTCAGGACATGATCAGCCTAAGATCAAGGAGGACGATCCAAGTCATGCATGAACGGAGATAATCCTTGTCTGTTCTGCAAGCAACACTCAGGTCAACTTGATCCATTATATCAAGTTGCTTGTATTAACTTGCTATATTAAAATCCATGTAAGGAATACTTAGGTCATCTTGAATCATTATGTCAAGATGCTTGTATTCTCTTCCAACATTTTAAAGCTCAATGATGAAAATAGAGCACTATGGATCGTCATCTCATCTCATCTGTATATATTGCATTCCATTGCATTCCACCCATCCATACATTCATAATAGCTACATATCATGCATACATAGTCATAATAATGCATACTCTATTTTCCTCTTCTTCCATAGGAATGAGTCATAGGTTCTCCATTTCTTCTATCTAACATCGAACCCACCCCTCCTCACCCTCCCCATCTCGATAATCAGCATCACATACCCTACATCATTTCTCAATCAACCCAATCAAGCCACGTTCATCACCATCCATCTCTAAATAGGAGGGATTGTGTTTCCTATCCTAAGTCATCCAATAAGTCAAGAAAGTTACTCTATCTGCACAGATACATCGACTCCCACACACCTAGACTATCAACAGATACTCTGATCAAGTATCTTCAGGTCTCAACAGGTAATCGATCATGGTAATCCTAGACTACATCAGGCATTTATCATAATGACCTAGTCTCAACGGGGCTGCCATGATTCCCCACAACCATCCATCCCACGCACACACTATCAATTGATCAACCAATCAAACACAATCCAACAGACAATTACATCAATTATCTACGTCTCAACGAGTATTTTGCTTCATATACCTTGACTTCATCGGGCAATTACATCAATTGCCTAAGTCTCATCAGGTCACTTTGATTCACTTACTCAGACTTTATCTTGTCCAAGCAAACAACTGGCATCAACTGTCATGCTTTGACTTGACCGGGGCAATTCAACCGATTGCACCAAATTGTTCAACCAATTTTGATCAATTGTATAAAATCACTCGAAAGAACAACCACCACATTTTCACTGTATCTCTTGCATGACCTAAGGGTACTCACTGGCTTGATGTTTCTCCATTTTATCCCCGTTTTCTTCTATTTTTCACCCGTATACCTAACTTCTTCTCTTCTACCACCCTGCCAATTTTCGTTCTTTTTCGAGAGATCGCCCGATTTTTCAAAAAAATTCGGCCCATCTCTCGAGGGGGCATACCACCCATTAAATTTACATTTTATGGGGCATTTCTTCACACCTATTTTTCTTTCTTTGAAACGATGCGATAAACCGCACCGTCTCAAAGAGGGGCAAATGTAGTCACATAAATTTGTCCATTTTAATTAAATGAATATTTCGTATTTATTTGATTAAAAATCCACTAACCATCAATTAATTAAATTAATATTTAATTAATTCATCCCCAAACATTCTTCTATTAATTAAATAAATTATTCAATTTATTTTAATTAATTCATTAAACCAAATACAAATCAATTAATTAAATAAAATCTATTTATTTAATTAAATCCCCCTATTCCTCTTTTAAATAAATTAAATAAAACATTTATTTAAATCATTATCCCCCTCCACTTGCATTTTCCTATAAATGCAACTTGCACACATTTATTGGAATAAATGAATTTTTATTTTAAATAAAATCCTATTTTTCCTCACCCACCAAATCCACTTGCAAAATCTAATCCCCTTCTAGATTCTTCTAAACCCTTCCTAATTAGCCTAATCCCTCCTCTAAACTTTGTCACATCCCTAAGCAAAGGGAAGTCACTTCTCAAAACCTCAAAGTCTTTGATAACCATTAAAGGCTTCAAGTCTTCAACCACTAAATGGCTCAAAGTCTTTGATAACCTTTAAAGGCTTTCAACCTTCAACCACTTAATCCCCAAAGTCTCCAATAACCATTAATGGTTAACTCAAACCCTCCCACATGGTTAAAACATTTGTTTTGATTCAACCTCTATCCAACCCAAGGGTCTCATCAGGCCTTTAATGCTTTGACCACGATTATCTCTTAATCATTTTCACAAAGGTTTATCCTTGGATTAACTCTTAATTCAATGGGTAATCTTAATTTAGACTTGACCCTTAGCCTTTAGATAAACATGAGGTCTTCTCAGGCCTTTAATGCCTCCAACCTCTTCTTTCAACCCAACCCTATGTGGACACTTGTCACCATTTCATTGGTGCCAATTGTGCACATGGATCCCCAACTTTCAAGCTTGACCCTTGATTAAACCCTTCAATCCTGGCCATCCATTGCTCCATTTTTCCTATAAATAGAGCCCATTCCTTCATAATCCAGATCCTGAAAACTTGTAAGCATTTAGACTATAGACATTTTAGAGAGCATTTAGCATAGCATAACTAAATCTTGTCTTTTTGGTTAAAATATATCATTTTAGCATAAAAATAGCTTTTTATTTCATATTTGGAGCTATACTACAAATCTCAATCCTCCATAAGCATCCATAGTGCAAAAAGCTGCTGAGAGCTACACTATTTTGGAACTTGGAGAGGAGAGGAACAAGGGAGAAGAAGCTAAGGCCATGCTAAGAGGCAGTTGGAGATGTCTCATGATCTTTGTTTTACTTATTAGATATATTAGCATGTCTCTTTGTGTCTCTTTTGGAATGCCTTCATATGTTTAGTTTTAGATTGACTAACACTAATGTTTTGTGTGTTTTGTGTTCTTTGATCATAGACTAACCTTGTGCCATTTAGGAGGGCATCAATCATTATATAATAAATTTAAATGTTACATCTCTATTAATTATGCAAACATTACTTTAAGAGTTACATCATCCATATGGGACGAACATTTATAATAATTATACAATTGTAAGAATATACTTTTATTTACTTTAATATTTTTTATTCATTTAAATTTTCTCCATTTATCCATTTAAAAAAAATGTTGCACATCTTAATATATATGTGATTGATTATAATAAAAATAATAATGATTTCAATATTGTAATAGTTACAATCTTGTAACATAATTTTTTCAATCATATTTTTTATGTAAACGATATATTAGTATTTGCAAGTTCACTTATTTTCTTTCCTTCTACAATTTAGGTGGATTTGGCATCACCTTATTCTTACCAAATTAGCTATCTTCTACATTTAAAATCACACGCATTTTACAATATTATTAGTTATCTTAATCTTAATATGGACACTATCAATTAGAACTTTTTAATCATTATCATATATTATAATTTTATAATTTTCATTGCTTAATAATTTATAGGTAGGTTGATATATTCTAAGTTTTTAGCGTTATATCTATAATAATTTTTTGTGCCAATGCATCATTATATTTTTAGAATTTTGTCTTTATCTTTGTGTGTTTTTTAAATTATCTCTAGGTCTTTCTTTAGGACTAGTGAATTGTACATTCATCCTCCCTCTAGCTCTTTTTAAGGAGCCAGTTTTGAAATTAAGTATCAATTGGGGGGGTGAATCAGTCTGCTCACAAACTTTACTTAACTCAAACACAAATTTAGATAATCAACGCCACATCAATAACACAAATAACACCAAGATTTTTTAGTGGAAAACCTAGTTAAGGGAATACTCACAATGAGATGATATCATGTTAGAAGTATATCAATTATTAAAATGGGGAATGCACATGTATTCAAGCACACTGCTTAGAGCTCGCTGCTCAAAACACATAATAAGAAGGGCTACAACCCTTGGGAAGACCCTGTTGTCTTAAAAAAAACATTCGGATTAGATTCGGAAGATCGTGAACTAATAAAATAATATCTCCTCATGCTTGGTTACAATTTCGGTTAAGCATATTATCTAATCTGCTTTGCCACACTTCTTCACACTTCCGAAAGATCAAAAATTTATCTCACACACTTATCCAATCACACACATTCGGATACACTCGTAGATTCCACACAGATACATCTCTCATATGATTATTACATATAGTTATACATATCATCAACCTATATTTCAAGGTTGGCTTAACACACACACACACACACACATTACAAAGCTATAACCATACACGCTACAATATTACATGCAGACCAAAACAATGTTGGCTAAGACATAGTATGGACCTAAATCAACACCTTGAACAAGAAACACCTCCAAGAATTATACCTAAAACATCCACAACATGCTACAGTCATCAATAACAAGCACAATGATCAATGAGGACCATTAATATGGATAGGACATAATCTAGAAACATCCACAAGCATCATGAAATACCACATCAACAACCGCAACACCACCACTTACTAGAATCTTCATCATCATTATATTGAACCTTAATAACACACACTGAACTGATTGTCAAACTAAGAGATTCACTTGAGGACCTCCAAAATGACAAACCATCTTAATTGAGGACACATATGAATGCCCCAAACACTCTACCAAATCCGCAAACCAATATATTGTAACGTAGAGCAATGCAGAGCAAAATCCAAAATACCGATCAACACTGGACAACATAAAAACCAACCGCAATACTGAATCTCATAATTCGATCAAATCACCATGCGGACCACTCAAACTTTAGCTATTCAAATCAACTAGAGATATTGATCTCAAACCCCTTTAATTCGCGATAACTCATCTACAACACACTGGCCAAACTAACTCATTTAATTTGACTACAACACTAGAAAACATAGAGGAATATGTTGACATCAATGACAACACATCATTCCAACAAACTTCTCAAAAATATCCAACCATATCCCCCTTTGGAATTGATGAAAATATATGAATGTAAAAAACAATCAATGCAAAGAAAGAATTCAACTGCCAACAATCTCCCATAACTCTCAATAATATCCCCTAAGATCTAGCACATGATATAGTAATTTTTCACATAGCTCTCTCTCCCTTTGACATAAATTCAAAAGGCACACATTGCAAAAATCTCTCCCCCTTTAGCCAAACTCTCTCCCTCACAACTGAACAACAAAACTAACAAATTTGAACATATGAACCACAACACAGACTACTCCCCCTTAGTAGTAGCCTCACTCATCAATATAGATCACAAGATATCTCTGTGAATTTCACCATAATGATGCAAATCCATTCATATTATTTCTCATCAGGAGGGACAATCACCCCTAGCTTCTCTCTGAGACACTCAAAAGAATCCTTAGGCAAAGGCTTCGTGAAGACATATGCAATATGTTCCTTTGTAGATAAATACTCCAATCTAACTTCCTTCTCATTTGATTCAGAGGAATTAGAGGTGAATATAAAATCATTAAATATACTTGCAACTGATCAAGGTGATAGAACACATGTTAGGACTCAAAATCATGTCTCTAAAGTGACAGGAGGGGCCTTGTCTTCAAGGTTACAAGAGAAACACAAAGAAGACAATCTCCATTGCATGGGAACACTGATCTCAAGGTTATTTTGATATTGGTAAGACTCCAAATACAACAAAAACTCCAACTTACAAGGTCCCAAAGTCATTCACAAAGTCCCTCCCTTAGACTGTCCTATTAGGCCTACTAGATCTACTTTTGGGGTTTTTGGGCAGTAACGTTTGAATCACGGGTCATAACCATAAAAGGAAAATTTTTTTAAGATACCCTTTTGAGGCTTATATAACATATATCAATTTGACCTAGGGTTGTTTTGGATCAAGCAGGTCAAAAAAATTGTTGTCCTTATTTTTTAGGGGGCAAATAGGTCAGTTTTACAAAGGAGATACACCAAAAACTTACAAAAAAACCAAGCCAATTGTTCCAACACTTGTATTGTGTCTCCAAACCACCAATTCTACCAACTTTTGGAGCCCAACAATTCAAATTTGTCTCAGACCTACTCCAACACTCATTCTCATGCTTACTTGGCCTAACACATGATGATGTTAGGCAATCAATGCTTCATTTCTATCCCAAAAACATATCCTACAAAAATTATTGAAATCCCACTTTAAGGACCTCCACACCTACCGTCCTACCAAATTTGAGATCCTTGTGGGATGGCGAGATCTCTTCATTTCATTGTAACAACCCTCCAAACAAGGGTTTCAGACCCACTTTCATAAAAATTCTTGTACTAGGCTCAAAACTCAATTAAATTCAAAAAAAATGGTATCAAATGAAATATGATTCAAAGGGATAACAAATTCCTTTGGTCTCATGCCTTCATCTCACTGTACAGAAAAGTTATGAACAAAATAACAACATTGTTGCTGGAAAATCTGATGGGGTTCACCTAGCTTGCTCACACTTCACCTAGTTGGTGTCGCTCAATTCCACCAACTCTCTAGGTATATCTATGCTCTAAGACCTCCAAGTCCTTCTCAATCTCTTCTAGGGCTTGCTTCTTGTCAATCTCAAGGTGTTTGCATCAAGTGTTTAACTAGGAACCCTACCATTTCAAGGTGTTTTCCACAGGCACATCATTGTTGTCTTGACTTCAATTTGTCAATTTTACCTCCTACTATTGTGAGTTGTTGAAAAGGTGTGGATGTGGATTATAACATTATTTTAATACATTTTGGTTCCATTTGTGGTTTTCTTTCATTACCTTTCTAACTGATTTCACCAATTTGCCTAGAAAAGGGCTACAAAGAATGAGCCCCTATTAGGCCTCCAAAATCCATTCTTTGTGGGTTTAGTGGAAAATGGTCCAAAATACCCTACAAAAAGGTTTGATATTCTTAAATTATAAACCTAACCACAATTTATTTCAGTGGTTTTGGTTTCCCAACTCACCGTATAATGCCCTAACTCAAAATTTGAGGGTTTGCTAGGGTTTCTAGGCCTTTAACCAACAATGATTGGTCAAGTTTATAAAAAGAGCATAAAATGGTCTTTTCAAGGCTTCTCCTTGCATTGGAAACTATGTATAAACTTCATGGATCCCTCCAAAAATTTTGGTTGTGGTTTTGTATTCACCGCTGCACTTTACACTCTAATTTCACCTTGTCTTCTCTAGTCGGGTTGCTCCTGGACTCGCCTAGAACAAGGTGACAATCATATCAATATTCTTCTTCAGAAATTCTCCCTAAATATGTACACTTTACAAGTGGTTTCCTTCCATGTACCAACAGGCCGTGATGGTAAAACAAAGGTATTTTATGGGGCAACCATTTTACAAGAAATTGCTATATACAAGCCAAAACTGGTTGTTTGCAAACAAAACTATGAAAACACTAACACACACTAACTAAAAAGATTTAAATTAATCAAAATGACTCTAAAACACACCAAATAAACTCAATCCATTACTAGATCAATGGATTCAATCCATTTGTATTCACATTATGAGCAAAATAAGCCAAAATAGTGTCAAACAATCCAAAAATGAGTAGTTTCAAAATGTTGATCATACAAAAACAAAAACTCCAACCTTGGTAACCATGAAAGAGGAGGTTTTTATAGTCTTACCCACATGTGGAGGAATTATAGGGTGTTGTGCTATCCCTAACTCCATCGCTAAGCATTTTAGGATAAAAATTGTCATGACAACTTTCAAAAGTTGTCATGACAACTTTTTGTAACTTTGCACTTTTTGCTTTTCTAACCTATGAAACCTATTCTAAGTCATTACTCATGACTTTTTAAGCATTCCTAAGACTACTCTAAACCTCTCTAATTCTTATACCAAGTATTGCCACTTTTGACCATCAAGAAGGTCAATTTCCTACTCAAACCACTACTTATGCACAAAATGCAAACGTAGGAAGAAACTAACTCAACTAGGCTTACAATTGACTCAAAAAACTCACTCTTGGACCCTCTTGGAGTCCTTATTAAGTACCTGACTTGGCTAAGGTCAGTACAAGCCAACATTGAGAAAAACCTATAAGCCTAAGTCCTAGGTGCTCCTGCACCATTCTCCCAAACAAAAGAATACTAAGTCACCTCCTTGGGGATCAGATTATGATCAATGCCTAACTTCTTAAACTCTATCTCAAGTACCCATGTAGCCTCAGCATCATCCATACCCTTCCATTTGATTAGGTGCTCCCAATAGATTTGATGCCTTGTCTTCTTAGCGATCCTTGAACTCAACACCTTCTCAACCTTTGGATTTGGTTTTGCTAGTAGTTGAAGGTTGTTTGCATCATTTGATACCTCTAAGTGACTATAATCTAAGCCTTGAATTGGTCTTTTGTAGGCAACTAAGCCTTCTATGTTGAAAACTGGTGATAATCCTATGTCACTAGGTAGGTCCACCTTGTATGCATTTTGTCCATACTTGGCTAGAATGGCACATGGACCCCACCTTCTCATTTTCAACTTGTTAACAACTCCTTGTTGTAGCCTTGCTTTATTTAGGTGCACCATGACAAGATATCCCACTTGAAATTGGAGGTTCTTCCTTCTTTCATCAACCTTTTGCTTGATTTTTCTTGTGTTCTCCATCAATGCTTGCTTGACTGATTCATGTACTTCCTTCATTGACTGAGCAAAGTCTTCTGCATATCCACTTCTTTCTACTGCATTACCTAAGTCTCTCAACTCCAAAATACCCCTTGGGTGAACACCATAGACCACTTCAAAAGTGTTCTTTCTGGTGGTCCTATTTATCGTGTCATTGTAGGCATATTCAGCTTGTGATAGCACTTGATCCCATGTCTATCCATACTCTTTGGTAAGGCACCTCAATAAGTTCCCTAAGTTCTTATTAACCACTTCAGTCTGCCCATCTGTTTGAGGATGGTAGGTTGATCCAAAAGATAGGTTGGTGCCAAGCTTTTGCCAAAGTGTCTTCCAAAAATGAGTCATGAACTTTCAGTCCCTATCTGAAACAATTCTCATGGGTAAACCATGTAGCCTTATCACTTCTTTGATGAATAAATGAGCTATTTGGCATGCATCATGAGTAGTCTTGCAAGGTACAAAGTGGGCCATCTTACTAAATCTGTCCACAATGACATAAATGCTATCAAATCTTTGCTTTGTCCTTGGTAAACCTACTACAAAGTCCATACTAATGCACTCCCAAGGTCTATTTGGTATGGGAAGAGGTTGGTATAAACCGACATTTGAAGAAGTGCCTTTGACCTTTTGGCAAACTAAACAAGTCTCCACATACTTTTTCACATCTTGATTCATCCTAGGCCAATAATAATACCTCTGAACCAACTCTTGAGTCTTATTGACTCCAAAATGTCCACTAAGGCTATCATTATGCTTCTCTTGTATGAGATTTTCTCTCATTGAACCTCTAGGCACACAAAGTTGTCCACCTCTAAACAATAGTCCATCTTGCAAAGTAAAATCAAAGTACTCACTATGAAAATGATTTTGGTATTCTTTGCACACCTTATAGGCATTTGAGAAGTCTTCATCATCTGGGTATAGGTCTCTAAAATTGTCAACACCTATGCTCCCTTAATTGGATTTCTTGGACTGTCAAGAGTCTTGTGCTCAATGCATTAGCAACCCAGTCCAACTGTCCTTTTTTGTGCTTGATTGTGAATGTGTAGGCTTGCATGTACTCAACCCATTTCATGTGTTTATGATTGAGTTTATCTTGTGAGTTTAGAAATCTCAATGCTTGGTTGTCCGTATAGACTACAAATTCCTTAGGAAGGAGACAGTGTCTCCACTTCCTCAAAGCCTGCACTAAAGCATATAATTCCAAGTCATAAGAGGAGTATTTCCTCTTTGCATAACTTAGCTTCTCACTATGGAAAGCTACTGGTCTTTCTTCTTGGCTTAGGACAACACCTACTACAACACTGCTTGCATCACATTCCATTGTGAAGAGTTTCTCAAAACTAGGCAACCGGTTGAGTAGCTATCTTTTCCTTCAAGGTTTCAAAACCTCTATTTGCTTGTTCATTCCACTGAAACTTTTTCTTCAATCCACCTCTAATGGTGTCTAACATTGGTGCACATATAGCACTGAATTGCCTAATGAGCTTCCTGTAGTACTGAGCTAGTCCATGGAAGCTTCTCACCTTTGTTGCTAACTTAGGAGTAGGCCAATTTACTATGGCTTCAACCTTGTTGGGATCCATCTTTAGGTTTCCTTAAGACAACACAAGCCCAAGGTAAACCAACTCCTGCTTAACAAATTCACACTTGTCCAAGTTCATGGTTAGCTTTTCATCATACAATCTTTGTAGCACATTTTGCAAATGATTAATATGGTCTGCCCTATCCTTACTGAAAATGAGAATATCATCTAGATATACCACCACAATTTTACCTATGAATTCCTTCATCGCCTCATTCATGAGTCTCATGAAGGTGCTTGGAACATTGGATAAGCCAAATGGCATTACAAGCCATTCATAAAGACCCTCTGTTGTCTTGAATGCAGTTTTCCATTCATCACCCTCCTTAATCCTAATTTGGTGGTATCCACTTTTAAGGTCAATCTTGGTAAAGTATTTGGCTTCCCCTAAACAATCCATTAGGTCTTCTATTCTAGGAATTAGAAACCTATATCTGATGGTGATACTATTTATAGCTCTAGAATCATTACACAATCTCCAAGTACCACCTTTCTTTGGGGCTAACACGGTAGGTACAGCACAAGGGCTAATGCATTTCCTAATTAGGCCTTGGTCTAAAAGCTCTTGGATTTGCTTGGCAATCTCAACATTTTTTTGGGGAGTCATTTTGTAAGCTGCCTTGTTAGGTAAGGATGCTTTAGGAATGAAGTCTATTTGATGGCTTATGGTTCTTTTAGGAGGTAAGGTGGTTGGTTGTCCATCACTCACTATGCCTTTGAATTTCTTCAATAAGCCTTGAACCTCTATTGGCAAATCTGGTTATTCTTTCTTTTCTTCCTCTTTAGACTTCATTACTAATTGAAATCCTATACCTTCACCTTCCTCAAGTGTCTTCAAGAACTATTTTTCACTCACCAAAAGAACATTAGGACCTGCTGCCCTCTTTTCACTTTTCTTAAGGATAGACTGAATCTTGAATGTGACTTCATCTTTCTTGAATGAGTATGCATTCTTGGCTCCATCATGAATATCTTGTCATTCAAATTGCCATGCTCTTCCTAATAGAAGATGGCATGCATCCATGGGTAGGACATCACATGACACTTTGTCCTTATACCTTCCAATGGTAAAATCCACCCATGCTTTCTCATTGACTAGGACATGTTGGCCTTTGTTCAACCAAGTGACTCTATATGGGTTGTTGTGAGGTATCCTTTTCAATTTTAGCTTGCTCACTGCCTCTCTGACACAATGTTGTTTGTTGACCCTGAATCAATGATCACTTTGCAAACTTTATCCATTATCTTGCATTTAATCCTGAAAAATGACCTTCTTTGGCTGGGCTCTTCTCTGACCGGTTCTTTTATCAAAGTTCTCCTTATCATCAATTTGTCACCTACCTCTGATTCTAAGGCAACCTCTGAAGTCTTGCTGCTTGAAGATAGTTCACTCTCCTTTCACTACCTTGTGATGATGATCCCTTCTCTGGATACCTATATGTTGGATGATCAAGTTGATTGCAATGGTAACACTTCATTGTTGCAAAATATGAGGAAGCTCTACCTTGTCCAGTAGACCTTCATCTAAAACCACTGTTTGACCCCCTTCCTCTATTGAATCCTCCTTTGCTAGTGCCACTTTCTTGCTACTCAGTGAGTTTAGACTCACCTTGTGTTCTTTGCTTATATCTTCTTCCTCCAAAGCCTCCCCTATGGCCTCTATTGTCTTTTCCTCTACCCCTACCCCTATTGCTACTTGAATCATGTCTTCTTTTCATATTTTCTTCCACCTTAAGGGCAAGTTGATAGGTTTGATGAACTATCTTTGGGCTCATTAAATTGATTTATTCTTGGATGTTCCACCATAGACCATTTAGCTACCTAGAAACTTTGAGACTCTCTTCTTCCACCGCATGAGATCTAAGGCTAATTTTGTGAAACTCCTCCATATAACTACTGACATCAAGGTCTTTTTGTCTTAAGTTTTTCCTTTTCCTATGAATTTGCACTTCATAGTCATCAAGGAGATAGACTTCTTTGATGTTGACTAACATCCCTTTCCAAGAAGAGATGGGTGCTTTGCCCATTTTCTTGCTCTCATCTTGCACAAATTTCCACCATTTGAGAGCATCTCCTCTCATCCTTGACTTGGCCACTTTAACTCTTTGGGCTTCAGTTATGCCTTCACATTCAAAATGGTTCACCATGCCTTCTATCCATTCTAGGACCACCTCTTCTTCCATCTTACCAGTAAACAATGGCAATCCTTCTAGTGATTTACCACTTAAGGCCTTCAATGCCTTTAGGAAAGGTTCTTGTTCTAAGATAGGATCAGGTTCAGGTACTTTGTCTATCTCTGACACCTCTTTACCCTTCCCTTCTGCTCCTTCAACCTTTACCAATACTTCATCTAACTTGGTTTCAACCTCACCAAGCTTACTTTCCAATTCAAGCAACTTCTCCTTCAGGAGTCTATTTCCTTCCTCCTGATCATCCAATTTACCAACTCTGCATTGGTCACCATGTTGTTGTCTCCTACAGATTCCACTGAGGACATCTACTCACCTAGCCCAAATCTTATAGGTTCTGATACCAATTTGATGGGGTTCACCTAGCTTGCTCACACTTCACCTAGTTGGTGTCACTCAATTCCACCAACTCTCTAGGTATAGCTATGATCTAAGACCTCCAAGTCCTTCTCAATCTCTTCTAGGGCTTTCTTCATGTCAATATCAAGGTTCTTTCATCAAGTGTTTAACTAGGAACCCTACCATTTCAAGGTGTTTTCCACATGCTCATCATTGTTGTCTTCTTGACTTCAATTTGTCAATTTTACCTCCTACTATTGTGAGTTGTTGTAGAGGTGTGAAGGTGGCTTCTAACATTATTTTAATACCTTTTGGGTTCATTTGTGGTTTTCTTTCATTACCTTTCTTACCGATTTTCACCATTTTGCCTAGAAAAGGGCTACAAGGAACGAGCCCCTATTAGGCCTCCAAAATCCGGTTTTTGTGGGTTTAGTGGAAAATGGTCCAAAAGACTCTGAAACAAGGTTTGATATTATTCAATGATACACCTAACCCCAAGTTATTTTAGTGGTTTTGGTTTCCCAACTCACCGTACAATGCCCTAACTCAAAATTTGAGGGTTTGTTAGGGTTTCTAGGCCTTTAATTGGCAGTGACTGGTCAAGTTTGTAAAAAGAACATCAAATGGTCTTTTCGAGGCTTATCCTTGCACTGGAAAATCTATATGAACTTCATGGACACCTCCAAAAGGTTTGGTTGTGGTTTTTTATTCACCCCTGCACTTTACACTCTAATTTCACCCTGTCTTCTCTAGTTGGGTTGCTCCTGGACTCGCCTAGAACAAGGTGACAGTCATATCAATATTCTTCTCCAGAACTTCTCCCTACATATGTACACTATAAAAGTGGTTTCCTTCCATTTTGCAATAGGCCGTGATGGTAGCACGGAGGTATTTTATGGGGCAACCATTTTACAAGAAATTGCTATATACAAGCCAAAATTGGTTGTTTGTAAACAAAACTATGAAAACAATAACACACACTAACTATAAAGCTTTAAATGAATCAAAATGACTTTGAAAAACACTAAATAAACTCAATCCATTACTAGATCGATGGATTCAATCCATTTATATTCACATTATGAGAAAAATAAGCCAAAATAGTGTCAAACAGTCCGAAAATGAGTAGTTTCAAAATGTTGATCATACAAAAACAAAAACTCCAACCTTGGTAACCATGAAAGAGGAAGTTTTTATAGTCTTCCCCACATGTGGAGGCATTCTACGGCATTGTGCTATCCCTAACTCCATCGCTAAGCATTTTAGGACAAAAATTGTCATGACAACTTTCAAAAGTTGTCATGACAACTTTTTGCAACTTTGCACTTTTTGCTTTTCCAACCTATCAAACCTATTCTAAGTCATTACTCATGAATTTTTAAGCATTCCTAAGACTACTCTAAACCTCTCTAATTCTTATACCAATTTTTGCCACTTTTGACCATCAAGAAGGTCAATTTCCTACTCAAACCACTACTTATGCACAAAATGCAAACCTAGGAAGAAACTAACTCAACTAGGCTTACATTTGACTCAAAACACTCACTCTTGGACCCTCCTAGAGTCCTTATTAAGTACCTAACTTGGCTAAGGTCAGTACAAGCCAAAATTGAGAAAAACCTATAAGCCTAAGTCCTAGGTGCTCCTGCACCAAAATCTACAGGAAAATGCTTCTAGTTTTTTATTGGTTTCTTTCTCCAAACTTCACACATCCGTTGACCATTTCCAATGGTTATAACCATATTTTAAACTTGGTCAACTATTGGGATTACGATTTGATAGTGTTTCTTGACAACTTGTAAAAGTTGCAAGCAACTTTGACATTTTGTGACACCATTTTTCCAAATGACTTCAAACCCACCAAAAACCTTTCCATCATGCTAGAAATGACTTCAATATACAAATGTCATAATTTTCACCCATCATTAACACATTTGAGTGATTTGACTAGATCATTGACCCAACTAGGACCTTATAGGTCTTTATAGAAACTGTAGACACTTAAAATTGTCATGTCTAATTAAATAAATATTTTATTTATTTAATTATTTAAGCCTAATTCTTCTATTAATTGAATAAATCTTTATTTTCATTTATCCTCTTCTAGCCTTATTTCTCATTTAAATAAATACTTTTATTTATTTAAATTACCCTTTTCCCAAATTAAATAAATTGATCCCACTTCTTCTATTAATTAAATAAATATTTATTTATTTAATTAATTCATTAACCTTTTCTACCTATGACACATGTCATTCATCTCTTAATTCCTACACTACCTACCCTCTCATTATTTTATTATTTCTTCTACCTACCCTCTAATCATATCCGACCATTTATCTTTTACACCTCTCAATCTTATCCCTCCATTTCTTATGGTGTCTTCTATATAAGGAGATGCTTTCTTCATTATCAACCATATGCACCCCAATGATTACTCGACTACACTACACCTTTGAACTTTTATATGCAATCCTACTTGCAACCAAATTTTCGTTCTTTGTTGAGCTCTTGTGCACGTATAAAATCTGAGAGCAAATATATCAAGCAAGATCAATGGAGATAGGAAGAATGGAGATCCAAACCTTATTGGACATGTGATGGTATAATCTTTGTGTTTTCATTTGATTTGCATTATCTTAAGTAATCTTCATATGTTATGGTGGATCTTTGTTGTTGTTAGGCTAGGGTTTTTTTGGTTGAATTCATTTAGTCTTTCAATATTATTGTTGTTACCCATTTTCATCGTACACAGAAACAATTGGCATCAAAGGCCTTACAATTGATTTGAAATGATTGACAAAGACTACAAATGGATTAAAATAGCATCAAATGGTCCATAGGGCCTTATAACAATCTCGACTTAACACAAAAAAAACATCATGATAAAGCCTTTTTGAGGCATCATTGTAGCCTAGGTGCTCTTGCACCATCATTCACCTTTTCTCTCAAGAAATGAAACTTCATTGATATATCCTTGGTATTTGAATGCAACACCAGATTCTTAGAAATATTGATGGCACTTGAATTGTCACATTATATAGCAGTAGGCTCATAAAAAACAACTTTGTTATCCTTCAGCATCTGCTTCATCCATACCACCTGAATACAAATGCTAGCAACAGTAATGTATTCAGCTTCTGCAGTAGATAAAGAAATAACATTCTACTTCTTACTCATCCATGAAACCAACTTCTTACCCAAGAAAAATGCACCACCACTAGTACTCTTTATTTTCTCAACATCACGTGCCCAATCAGCATCAGTAAAAGCACTCAAAGTAAAGTCATCATCTTTAGGATACCACAAATCAAAACCAATTGTCCCTTTCAAATATCTAAAAAAAATTGTAACAGTAACAACATGAGATTCCTTAGGATCAACTTGAAATCTAGCAACAAGACAAACAACATTCATAATATCTAGTCTAGTTTGATTCAAATATACCAATTCACCAATCATAGATCTGTATCTAGTGTGATTTTCTTTCAAAGATTCATCATCCTTTCTCAATTTACATCCGGTCACCATACGAGTACCAACTGGCTTCAAATCATCTAAAACAAACTTCTTCAACAATTCCTTCACATACTTAGATTGAGAGATAAAAATACCTCTATCCAATTGAGTAATTTTCAATCCCAAAAATAATTTCATCTCACCAATCATAGACATCTCAAACTCATTATGCATATCATCAGCAAACTTCTCGCACAAACCATTATTTCCTCCAAAAATAATATCATCAACAAATACCTCAACAATTGAAATGTTATCATTATCAATCTTGAAGTGCATATTACTATCAACAGTACCTTTATTGAATTCAAGCTTCATTAAATATTTATCCAATCTGGCATACCAAGCTCTCGGGGCTTGCTTCAGTCCATATAGTGCTTTCTTCATTCTACAAACCATATCTCCCTGATCTATTAACTAAAATCCATCCAGTTGCTCAACATAAACTTCCTCTCCCAACTCACCATTAAGAAATGTTGACTTGACATCCATCTAATAAACTTTGAAATCTTTGTAAGTAGCATAAGCAATAAAATAATCTAACAACTTCAATTCTTGCTTTCGAAGCAAAAGTCTCCTCAAAATCAATTCCTTCCATCTAAGAATAACCCTTACAAACAAGTCTTGCTTTATTCCTAAAAACTTCACCTTTTTCATCCAATTTATTTCAGAAGACTCATTTAGTACCAATTACATTTTTATCCTTAGGTCTAGGAACAAGAATCCATGTTTTATTATTTTCAATTTGTTTCAATTCTTCTTCCATTGCCTTAACCCAATTTTCATCTTTGCATGTTTCACTAACATTCTTAGGTTTAATCTTAGAAATCAAACAATACTCTTCAACAATTCTTCTCCTAATCATTACACCTTTATTCTTATCTCCTATGATCTGATTCTTTGAATGATTCAACCTTACATACATGTGAGTTGTAGGATTTTCCTGATTTCCAGACTCTTGAGCTCTTTCTCCTGCACTAGCACTTGTACCTTCTCGTTCATTCTTGATCTTTTTCAGAGCAATCTAAATTAGATTTTGGGTATGCACTTGATTTCCTTTACCAAAGTTATCAATTAGATCATTTGAATCATATATGGAGCATCTGAGCTAATACTCATTACCTTCATCAACCTTCACATTAGCACTTTCAACTATCTTCTTCATTCTTTTATTGTAACACCGGTAGCCCTTGCTCTTAGTAGAATAGCCAAGAAAAATTCCTTCATCACATCTAGCATCAAACTTCCCTAGATCTTCATCTCTTCTAATATAGTATTTACTTCCAAAAAATCTAAAATATCTAACTGTAGGAACATGACCAAACCACAACTCATAAGGAGTCTTACCGGTATCACCTTTGATATGTACCTAGTTAAAAGTGTATATAGTAGTACTCATAGCTTCTCTCCAATAGATATGCATAAAATTTCCTTTAATCATCATGGTTCTGGGAGCTTCCCAAATTGTCTTGTTCTTCCTCTCCACAACACCATTCTATTGAGGGGTCTGCAGAGTAGATAACTATCTCTTCACTCCATGTTCTTCACAAAAAGCATTTAACTCACCGAAAGTGAATTTACCACCTTTGTCAGATCTCAGACATTTTAGCTTCAAACCAGTCTCAGTCTCAACCATAGCTTTGAAAATCTTGAACTTCTCCAGTGCTTCAGACTTCTCCCTTAAGAAATTAACCCACATCATCCTTGAATAGTCATCAATCAACAACATGAAGTACCTGTCACCCTGCAGGCTTCTCACTCTAGGACCACACAAATCAGTATGCATAAGATCCAATATTCCATTAGAAATATAATGTTTTCTTTTAAAATTAACTCTTGTTTGCTTCCCTAATTGACATTCCTTGTATACCAAATTAGTTACAAGCTTTACCAACTTAGGAAGATCTCTCACTACTTGAGTAGAACTTAATCTAACCATGCAATCAAAATTTACATGGCATAACCAACTTTCATCAATCTGAACAAACAAACAACTTTTACCACCAACATTCAAGTGAAAGATATTACCTTTAGTTTTTGTACGTGATGCAATCTCAATTTTGAAACCACTCAAGATCTTACATTTGTCATTATTAAATTACAAATCATATCCCTTGTCAACCATCTATCCAACACTCAAAAGATTATACTTTAGACCTTCTACATATAAGACATCATCAGTGTTATGCTTACCATCAAAAGAAATAGAACCTCTACCATGGATAATACCAGCTTTGTCATCACCAAATCTTACTACACCACCATCATATGTTTCCACACTAACAAACTTACTCTTATCAACTATCATGTGATGAGAGTACCCACTGTTAATAACCCATTCATCTTTCTCTTCAACTTTAGCAGCCAAAGATTTCTCCTCAATAATGCATCTAGTTGAATCAACAGTCACCAGATCATCTTCCTTGATAGCAATAAACACTCATTCATCTCCTAAATTTCCCTTATCAGATTCATCATCCATGACACCTTCATCAACAACATAATAACAGTTCTTTTGATATTTAGGCTTGTATGGCTTGGACTTAGGAACTATTTCTGGACACCTTGAGGCAAAATGTCCTATCTTATTGCATGAAAAACATTTAAGAGGCAACTTTCCTTCATACTTATCGACTCCTTTAGGCAATCTTCAAGCAATTGGGGCTTCAATCTCCTCAAGCTCTCTTTCTTCATCTTCAAGTTCTCTCATCTCCTTCTCATATCTAGAAACCCTTGTAGAACTTTCTCTCGAATCATATTTCTGCTTCCCGGAAACAGCAGCTTTGAATGCAGATTATGGCTTAAGAAGAGTTTCACCAAATTTGCTAAACTCAAAGGCAACACACTTTCCAATCAACATGTCTCTAGTCAAATTTGTCACCATCCAGATCTCCTCAATAGAAACAACTTTGTTCTTGTAAGTGGGAGATAATGATCTCAACACTTCAACTACAATCTATGATTCTTCTAACACTCCACTAGCATATCGGATATTCAACATAAGCTCATTCACTTTCTGCATAAAAGAAGTAATATTCTCATCTTTTCCCATCTTCAACAACTCATGCTTTCCCTTCAATCTCTAGAACTTGGCAATCTTCACATGGTTGTTGCCTTTACACAAAGTCTCCAACCTCTTCCAGATCTCATGAGCAGTCTGTAAATCCATCACATTAGTCATCTCAAAATCAGTCAAGGCACTCAAGAATGCTTCCTTAGCTCTAATGTTGAATTTATCTTCCTTTATCTCATCCAGAGTTGAAGGACCATTTGGAGGAACAATATACACATTCTTAGTAATCTTCCAGTAATCTTCACCAATGCATCTCAAGTGATATTCCATCTGGTTTTTCCAATGAGTGTAATTTTTTCCATCAAATCTTAGACTATCCTTCTTGTAAGCATAGGTTTCCATCCTGGATCACCTCAAGCAGTCAAGCTTCTTTCGGAGTATCTAACTCGGATACCAATTGTTGGCAATAATGCAACAAAATGAGAGGGGGGCAAATCAGTTTGCTCACAAAATTTACTTAAATATAAATTTAGATTTGATAATTAACAATAAAAGCATAAATCGACACCACATCAATAACACACAAAACACCAAGATTTTGGACGTGGAAGACTCAGTTAAGGGAAAACCCATGGTAGGAACCTACCCACAATGAGATGATACCTTGTTAGAAGTATATGAAATATTACAATGGGGAATGCACATGCATTTAGGCACACTGCCTAGAGCTCATTGCTTAAAACACATAACAAGAAGTGATACAACCCTTGGGAAGACTCATTGTCTTACAAAAACATTGGGATTACATCCGAAAGATCATGAACTGATAAAATAACATCTCCTCTGCTTGGTTATAGTATCAGTTAAGTACATTGTATAATTTGCTCTGCCACACTTCTTCACACTTTGGAAAGATCAAAACATTAGCTCACTCACTTATCCGATCACACACATTCAGATACAAAAACTAAGATATTGCAACAGAGCAATGCAGAGAAAAATCTAGAATATTGATAAACACTTAACAACATAAAAACCAACCACAATACTGGATCTCATAACTCGATCAAATCACCATGTACACCACTAAAACTTTAGTTGAATAAACTAGAGATACTTATCTCAAAACCCTTTAATCCACAACAACTCATCTATAACACATTGGCTGAACCAACTCATTTAATCTGACTGCAACACTAGAACACACAAAGGAATATGTTGACATCAATGACAACACATCATTCCAACAAACTTCTCAACAATATTCAACAAGATCATGGAGTGAGATTTGAAGAATTGATGCAAAATTTCTATACATAATTTTTTACCTATCCATAACTTAGAATGTGTTTTCTCAACTAAAGTAGAAGTAAGTAATATATTTGATGAATAATGATGAACTGCTAAGGTCCTAACTGGTACTGAGAGGGGGGAGTGAATCAGTACACACAAAAAAACTACTTCAACACTTTATCATATCAAAACACAGTTGACCGGTTGTCTTCACCACTGAACTTAACCATAGATATATCGGTTAAACAAAAATACTTCAGACAACATTCAATAGATCTCAAACCTTGATAACTACTTCACTGATATAATCATGCATGAGTTGTACCAATAATACCACAACCATTTAACAATGCATGCATATCTATCTTAATCAAAACCACACAATCATCACATGAAAATCTCACAACCCATAACACACAAATTTTTCACGTGGAAACCCAAATGAGAAAAACCACGGCAGGGATGAATACCCACAAGCTGTTTGTGAACTCTTTTGAAGTCTCCTCTATTAGGAGCCTAGTTCAATTAAAGACTACAATAAATGTCCTCTTAGGAACCGATCCTGTTAGGGATCACCCGGTTAAGGGATGGCTATATACCCTGTTAAAGGTTGAAACCCTGTTAAGAGTTACCTCGCTAGAGGATTTAAATAACTCAATAACCTTGAGCCACCTGGTTAGAGGATTTACAACAAAGCCTATTAAAGCTACCCGGTCAAGGGATTTACCTTCTGTTGAAATGGTTAGAAGACAACATGTAAAACACTGATCTGATAACAACACTTCTTGCTAAGGCAGATCCTTTTCAGTTCCTCTCTTTTGCAATCACACTCTGCAGATTCCTCATTCTGGTTCGACAAGTATCAAATCTCCAACATGCGGACACAAATACAACTTTTGCCAACCACTATAATAACAAAACTCATCGACCTTATAGACAACAACTAGGTCGGTAGCATAAACCCTAAAACCTAAACATTTCAAGTTTACACTTACAAGCAATCCAATCCTAACCGTCCAAGCACATTGCATAGAATGAAATGATCTAAAATAGATCTCAAGACATTCTGCATCGTCCAATCTTCACCGCATCTGAAAATCAATAACCCATCACACCCTTTTCACATACCGCTAAGAAAAAATGCTCATTCCCAAGGTAGGCATTAAATGCATTCAATCTTCACATGCAAGAACCACAAAGAAATCCTTCACATGCACATATCTGACGTGGTATCTCGATCCTTATCCGTATTCCTTAACTAACTGGCCACAAAACATCATCGGTTACACTACACAAGCCAAACTGGTAACCCTAGAGCTGAACTGAGACTACCAATCAGTAGTCACACTTAGTGAACCCTGACACTAGTCCACTCCATCCCGGTTGACTATAACCACTTCCGATCTTCATACCAGTTCATACGGGTTCACCTGCTTGAGCACTTATTGACATCAATGACAACATACATTATCACTGCTTCATCATATGCCAACACTATTTACCAAATGACAAGTAATGAAACCACTACCTCAACCTAGAACATTGATCCAACATAGCACTACTTAGCATGTGGTTAGCTCTATAAATCAATGTTCTATTCATTTGTCTTGCAATTCCATTTTTCTATGGTATGTATAGAGTAGTGTTCTACCTAATAATACTTGTGTGTTTGAAATAGTCATCAAATTCTCCACAGTGTTGCCCACCATAATTATCCAGCCTCAAAATCTTTTCTTTTTGATTTATGCATTTCTTTACAAGTGCTATAAAAAAAATTTAAAAAAAAATCCAAGTGTACCTTTAGAATTCATCAATAAAAGTAGCATCCATAAGACCAAACATATCTCTATGAATCATTTCCAAAACTTTATTTTCTTCGATTAATTTTTTTTTTCTTTCTATGTTGTTTACTAAATAAAAAATATCCATAAAGTTCAAATCAATACCATACCTAGACAAACCATCAAATACTTTTATTAATAAAACTTTTAAGACCATCTTCACCAATATGACTCATTCTACAATATCATAGTTTCTAGGAATTATATTCTTTTATTTACAATCATAAAATTACACAAAGTTGATGTTTCTAGCTTGAGCAAGGCTCCACATCACGTGTCCCTAACCAACAAAAAGTTTTTAGTATTTTGGATAGGTTGATATGGTTTTGTCATTGAACCGACATCATGCATCGGATATTGATTTATTTGTAATTGATTTTATTGAAATATCTTTTTAGTGAGCTGACCTATTCAATTTGGTCTTAGGTTATGGTATAAATGTAAGATCTCATTTGTGAGATTAAAGTGTGAATGCGAAAAGGATTGCAATAAGGTATATGCAAAAATAAGCAGAGCTATACATGCAAACATCATTTGAAAGTTGAAGGAAGGACTTTGTGAAGGCATTCAGAACTAAACCGGTACTGAATCCAGCATATGAAGATGCTATTTTATGCAGTGCATTATCATTGGATTTAACCATCCAATTGTAGTCAGTGTGACTCTCATTTTGTGATTGAGTAGTGAGCTCTAGGCAGCTGGCCTTTCTGCATGTGCAGAATCCATATTGTACACACATACTATCTCCAGTAGTATCATTTGATTGTGGGTAAGGCTTCCCACCGTAGTTTTTCCCCTTACAGGGTTTCCACATACAAATATTTGTGTCATGTGTTGTGGATGTTATTGTCTTTTTGTTCCATGCATTAATCTTTACCGGTACTATAATTAATTGATAAAACTGTCTACCGACACAAAGTTCGGTTTACCGACATTAAGCATTAAGTTTTGGTTAAGTTAATTTTGGTGGAATTTATTGGACAACTAATTCACTCCCCCCCCCCCCCCTCTCAGTTGTCTCCGGGACCTAACAATTGGTATCAGAGCATAGTCCTCTTTTTGTAGAAGTTTAACACCTTGAGGAGATCCAATGTCTTCTAACTATTTCAGGAAGGAGAGTCTGAAACTTGATGGAACAAACTATGGCATATGGAAGATCGGGATGGAGACACATTTGAACTGCATTGGAAAGGATATATGGGATGTTACAAAGAATGGCTATATTGCTCCTACTCAAGGTCAACCTAATCCACTAACCTTGGCTAAAGATGAGGAAAATGATTGCAAAGCAAGAGAAGTACTTTTGAGCGCATTGTCAGATCAGCAGGTCATGGGATTGTCAGACAGATCTACTGCTAAAGCTATTTGGGACAAACTAGAAACATTGAATGGAGGAGATTCCATAGTCAAAATTGCAAAACTTGAATGCTTCCGGGTCAAGTATGAAAGTCTGAAAATGGAAGAAGATGAAAGAATTTCTGCTTTTATGGAAAGAGTAAATGAAATTGTTTTAGGTATACAATGTTGCACGGAGGAACCTTAAGTGAAGATGATATTGTTTCTAAAGTTTTAAGAGCTTTGCCACTGGAATATAAAATGAAAGTTATAGCTATAAATGAATTGAGAACAATGCCTAATGCATCAGTATCTAGAGACACTTTGGTTGGAAAACTTTCAACTTTTGAACTTGAGGAATTTGGTCTTGTTACTACTATCAAGACAGATCTAGCTTTCAAGGCATCATCATCAACTGCAGCATCATCATCATTATCTGATAAATCTGATTGGAAAGCCTTCTATGCAAGAGAACTTGAAGAAAGCAGGAGAGAAAATGAAGAACTTGAAGAACTTGAAGCACTATCTGCAAGGAAAATGCCTAAAGGTCCAACTGGAAGTAAGTATGAAGGTAAAGCACCCTTTAAATGTTTTAACTATAATGAGATTGGTCATATGGCTTCTAGATGCCCTTATAGACATGCAAGATTAAGAGAAGAAGCTAAAAGAACATATAAGCCTAACCCTGATTATCAGAAATACAAGTTCAAGAAGAATAGAGACAAATCTTGTTATTATGTTGATGAAGGAGTTACTGATGATTCTGATGAGGATCCGGCAGACAATGGATGGGCTTTTGTTGCTATAACAGAAGATCAACTGACACCTACTGTTCAACCGGTAGAACAAGCCCTGGAAGCTAAAGTTGAAGATAAGGATGAATGGATCATTGATTCACGATGTTCACATCACATGACTGGTGATAAGAGTAAATTCTTAACCTTTCAAGATTACAATGGAGGTCTAGTAAGATTTGGAGATGATAAAGTTTGTTTGATCAAAGAAAAAGGATCTATATCTTTTGATGGTAAGCACAATACTAATAATGTTTACTATGTTGAAGGTTTGAAGCATAATCTTTTGAGTGTTGGTCAATTAGTTGAGAAAAGATTTCAGTTACAATTCAAGAATGGTAAATGCAAAATCTTAAACAGAACTGGTTTGGAAATTGCAACCGGTAATCAAACTAGAGGTAATATCTTTCATTTGAACAACAATGAGAAAGCATGTTTGATTGCACATATTGATGAAAGTTGGTTATGGCATAAGAGACTTTGTCAAATAAATTTTGATTGCATTGTGAAAATCAATACAACTAAGGCAGTTAGAGATTTACCTAAGATTGTTAAACCTCACAATTTGGTATGTAAGGAATGTCAATTTGGAAAGAAAGTTAGAGCAACTTTCAAGAGTATTCCAGAGAAGTCTAACAATGTTCTTGATTTAATTCATACTGATTTATGTGGTCCAACAAGAACTAGAAGTATACAATCTGATAGGTATTTTATGCTAATCATTGATGACTATTCTAGAATGTGTTGGGTTACTTTTCTCAAGGAAAAATCTGAAGCATTTGGGAAATTCAAACTATTCAAGGTGATGGTAGAAAATGAAACCGGCAAGAAAATCAAATGTTTGAGACCAGATCAAGGAGGTGAATTCACATCTAAGGAATTTAATACATTCTATGAAGTGAATGGGATCAAAAGACAGTTATCAGCACCCCGGACACCCTAGCAGAATGGAGTTGTGGAAAGGAAAAACAGAACTATCTTAGATGCAACCAGAAGTATGATATCAGAAGAAAATCTACCTCATATATACTGGAGAGAAGTGGTCAATACAACAGTTTATACATTTAACAGAGTTCACATCAGAGGTGAAACCGGTAAGACCCCTCATGAACTATGGTTTGGTAATACTCCTACTCTTAAATATTTCAGAATATTTGGAAGTAAATGTTATATTAGAAGAGATGAGTATATTGGAAAATTCGATCCTAGAAGTGATGAAGGAATATTTCTTGGTTATTCATCTAAGAGCAAGGCATATAGATGTTTTAACAAGAGATTGCAGAAAATTGTTGAGAATGCAAATGTGAAGATTGACGAACAGTTTAGAGGAAATTCAAGGTACACATACTTTGAACTAGCAATAGAGATAATCACAAATGAACCTATTATGAATACACCAGTACAGAATGTTGATCCAGTTACACCGACATCATCTGAAGATTCAACTGTTACTGAAGAACAGCAGCAAGTGAAAACACCTCGGTATGTAAGACTGAATCATTTTGAAGATCAGATAATTGGAAACAAATTTCAAGGAGTTATGATTAGAGGAAGATTGGAAAATGAAGAGGTATGTCTTATTTCTCAAATTGAACCTACATCAATTAATGAGTCATGTGAAGATAAATATTGGATTAAAGCTATGGAAGATGAATTAGAACAAATTGAAAGGAATAACACTTGGTCATTAGTTCCCCGGCCTAAAGACAAAAAGGTAATTGGAACTAAATGAGTTTTCAAGAATAAACTTAATGAAGATGGTAAGGTGATCAAAAATAAAGCAAGATTAGTGTGTAAGGGACATTCACAGAAAGAATGAATTGATTGCAATGAAACTTTTGCACCAGTAGCTAGAATTGAGGCAGTCAGACTCTTATTGGCTTTTGCAGCACACAAGAACTATAAAGTATATCAAATGGATGTTAAATGTGCATTTTTGAATGGAGATATTGAAGAAGAAGTTTATATTGAACAACCTAATGGATTTTCTTTGACAGATAACAAGGACAGGGTTTGTAGGTTAAGGAAAGCTTTACATAGATTGAAACAAGCCCCTAGAGCTTGGTATGCTAGATTGGACAAAAATCTTTTGAAGCTTGGATACACTAAAGGTAATGCTGACAACAATCTATACTAAAAAGTAACTAATGATGACATCTTGGCTATTGAATTTTTTGTTGATGATATAATCTTTGGAGGAGAAGATGGATTGTGCAAGGATTTTTCTAACAAAATGCAGCAAGAATTTGAAATGTCTATGATTGGAGAGATAAAATTCCTTTTAGGATTGCAGATCTCACGGACTAATAAAGGTATATTCCTATGTCAATCTAAGTACTTGAAGGAATTACTAAAGAAATTTGGCATGTAAAACTATAAACCGGTAAACACACCCATGACCTCAACTGATAAATTATCTTTGAAGGATGAATCAACACCTTTTAATCCGACTAGATATAAGTCTATGATAGGAGGTTTACTGTATTTGACACAAACAAGACTTGATATTATGAATGCAGTATGTATTGTTTCAAGATTTTAGAGTAATCCTAAAGAAAATCATGAATCAATAGTAAAAAGGATTTTTCAGTACCTACAAGGCACTACAAATCTTGGTTTACGGTATCCTAGAGATGAAAATTTTGACTTATGTGCATACACAGATGCTAATTGGGCAGGAGATGTGGATGATAGAAAGAGCACTACCAGAGGAGCATTTTTTCTTGGTAGCAGACTAATTTCATGGTTGAGCAAGAAACAAAGTTGTACAAGTCTATCAACAACAAAATCAGAATATGTTGCAGCAACAACTAATTGTACACAGGTATTATGGATCAAGCAAATGTTGAAGGACATAAAGGTAAAATACAAGGAACCTATAACTATCTACTGTGATAATATGGCAGCAATTGATATATCAAGGAACCTGGTATTTTACTCTAAGACTAAACATGTTTCTATAAAATTCAATTTTCTAAAGGAGAATGTTGAAGCAAAAGAAGTGAAATTGATTTATGTGAATACTAAAGAGCAGATTGCAGATATTTTTACAAAGCCTTTGCCTAAGGAAACTTTTGAGTATCTCAGAGAGCAACTTGGAGTCCTACCCCCACCGGTAGAGACTTAGACAGTTGATGTGTGTCATCAACCAACATAATTAACAAAGAAATCTTTTTTTGGCTTTGATGAGGAGAGCTACTTCTCAGGGGGAGTAGTTGGTATAATAAGTTGGTATTTTGTATATGAAATTAGTTTTTGTAATGCTTTGGCATTTGATGTCAGAGGAGGAGAGATTGATATAGAAAAATACATTATCCCTTGGGGGAGAGATTGTTACTTTGGGGAGAGATTGTTGGAGAGATTGATTACTCTCTGTATCTATATTTTCATTTGTATTTTCATTTCTGGGGAATGGTCTCTTTGGGAGATTGTTGGTTTTTGGTTTTTGGCATTTCTGTTTTGGCACTTTGATGGTTTTTCCATCTTGTGTTGCCATCAATGACAAAGGGGGATATTGTTGGTATTTTGGATATGTTGATATGGTTTTGTCATTGATGTCAACACATGTCATCACTTGTCAACACTTATCAACACTTGGAGATCTTTGTTATGTTCACTTGCAAGTCAGAGACGTATGCACAGTCATCAGTATTTGGTTCACTGACAGATTATATTGTTCACTAGCACTTGGAATGACTTGGAAACTACTTGGTTATGTCGAAGACATTATTTGATCACTTGGTTTTGGTGATTTGGTTATTGGTTTATTCGGGTTTGCATATTTGTTTTTACTGGCAAATAGGTCCAGATAATGCACCGGCAGACACATCTATTCCAGATCAACACGACACGTTATGGAGATGATTTATTATTATTTTAAATGCATTGAGCTGACATCATGCATCAGATATTGATTTATTTGTAATTGATTTTATTGAAATATCTTTTTAGTGAGCCAACCTATTCAATTTGGTCTTAGGTTATGGTTAAAATGTAAGATCTCATTTGTGAGATTAAAGTGTGAATGCGAAAAGGATTGCAATAAGGTATATGCGAAAATAAGTAGAGCTATACACATAGACATCATTTGAAAGTTGAAGGAAGGAATTTGTGAAGGCAATCAGAACTAAACCGGTACTAAATCTAACATATGAAGATGTTATTTTATGCAGTACATTATCATTGGATTTAACCATCCAATTGTAGTCAGTGTGACTCTCATTTTGTGATTGAGCAGTGAGCTCTAGGCAACTGGCCTTCCTGCATGTGCAAAATCCATATTGTACATACATACTATCTACAGTAGTATCATTTGATTGTGGATAAGGCTTCCCACCGTGGTTTTTCCCCTTACAGAGTTTCCGCATACAAATATTTGAGTCATGTGCTATGGATGTTATTGTCTTTCTGTTCCATGCATTAATCTTTACCGGTACTGTAATTAACTGATAAAACTATCTACCAGCACAAAGTTTGGTTCACCGGTATTAAGCATTAAGTTTTGGTTTAGTTAATTTTGGTTGAATTTATTGGACAACTGATTCACCCCCCCCCCCCCCCCCCACTCTCAGTTGTCTCCGAGACCTAACAAAAGTTTCCTATAGATCCAACCTAAAACCATTCTTCTCAAAGAAACATCCACACCAAAATCATTCATTTTTAAAATATAAATGGAACATTTTGTTAGCCCTAGAATGTGGAATACATTAGTGATAGTTTTCACTTGTGCTATTGAATATCACATTTCCACCAATATGACCCATTCTACAATGTCACAATTTCCAAGAATTAGATTTTTTAGTTACATTCAAATAGTTACACAAATTTGTGCTTCTATCTTAAACAAGGTTCCACATCATGTGCCCTGGCCAGTATAAAATTTCCTCTAGCAAACATAAAAGCACTCTTTTCACAGCATCATGCACACCAAAATCATAAAATATTTAAATCAAAATTTTTACAGGCCCTAGAATGTGCAATACATTAGTGAGAGTTATCACTTGCAAAATTGAATATCACATGTTTATATCCCTAATCATGTTCTAAGTGATATCATCACTAGGGAAAACTTTCCGACCATAATCACTCCTTATGAGGTGTCATGTGGTAGGAAGCACCTAAATAAATTAACCAAGAATTATCACTAGAAATGTTAGCTAAATTTAAAAATTGATTCATGTTAGAGCATTTTAGCAAGAAATTTGCTTTTTCATCTAGAGTTATGCTTTTCTATCTAGCATCATACTTTTTTTATCTTAAGTTCACTTAGGGATACATTAGTTTAGCTTTAGTTGAGCTTTATTTAACTCCTTCATTCTTTACTTTAATTCTCCTAATTATATATTAGGACATCTCTTGCTTTCTAACAAAGAAAATCTTTATGCATTGTAATCTTCATTCTGTAATCTTTTCTTTTGAGAAATATAGCAAATTCTTTTGTGCTACTCTAATTTGTGAAAGGCATTTTAGTTTGTTGTTTGATCTTACTAGGTTGTGTTGTAAAATTTTAACATGATATCATAGCATGGATTCAACCTGAAGCAGTCACCGGTTAGGAGGGACCTCAAAGAGATCAATCCGGACTAATCAGTAAGAGTAAACACAACAAAAACACAAGGAAATGATGGAGGCAATGCAGAACGGATTGAATTATAACATGCAAACTGATTACAACCAACCGGTAACAACCGAGTTCTATAAACTGGCTCCCGGGCCTGCTAGAACATGCTCAAAGTACAAAATAGATCACAACCGGGACCTCAAATTTCAAGATCTATCTTCTATGCTTATTCTAACTATCTCCCCCCATACTAATGCTCTATTACAATGATTTGTATGATCCAAGGGGATCCGGTCGACCCAAAAAGGATCACAACCCGAAGAACAAGACCTAACGTGCAAAACCAACAAGGTCAATCTCTGCCAAGAGATTCCTCCAAAAAATCCAAAGGATGAAGAGTAGATCATGGGAAAAGGTTGTCCACAAGCCAAGGAACATTAGAATCAACGCTCAGGGCTCTGCAAGCTATGAAAGGGATCCAGTAGGTCACCAATGCAAATAGGTCCAGGCAACTGGTAACAGGAAACTGCCAATCGGTAACATGAAATTGTCTCAAAAACTGGTAGCGATATCTTGTCAGAAAATGATCCAAATGCTCAAAGGTTTGAAAATAAGGAAGATGATCAAGTCTTCAAGTAAAATCCAACTCCACAGGTTCCGGTGAGCCAAATCTAGGACACAGAGAAATAAATTTTGAGACTAAAAACAAAAGAAAAATAGAAAGGAAATATTTTTGGTTGATGCAAACATGCCATGAACCAGGGATGCTCCTACATCAAACATCCGAGGTTGTTAAAAAAAAGGTAAGTCTCTCACTTTGTCAGGGTCAGAGGAAAACCAAGGTGGTCTACCTCTACCTGAGAAATCCAAGATGAATCATCAATTGGCTTGTCCTTCCACTTCACAAGATATTCCTTATACTGACTGCTCTAGGTACTATGCCCAATCCTACTGTCCAAAATGTATTCGATCTGATCCGGTTCCTTCCAAGGCAACTGTATCTCCAAGTCTGCAATACTGTCCTCACTAAATTATGGTTCATGATACTCATGAAGATCTGCAATGTTGAACACGAGAGAAATACTCAGACTATCCAGTAACTCCACTTCATATGCGTTCCCAGAACTGAACTTTCTCAAAATCTTGCAAGGTCCAAACTTTCTCATTTGCAATTTGTTATTGTAGACACCTAAAATTGTCATGTCTAATTAAATAAATATTTTATTTATTTAATTATTTTAGCCTAATTCTTCTATTAATTAAATAAATCTTTATTTATTTAATTAATTCATTTATCCTCTTCTAGCCGTATTTCTCATTTAAATAAATACATTTATTTATTTAAATTATCCTTTTCCTAAATTAAATAAATATCTTATTTATTTAATTGATCCCACTTCCTCTATTAATTAAATGAATCTTTATTTATTTAATTAATTCATTAGCCTTTTCTACCCATGACACATGTCATTCATCTCTTAATTCATACACTACCTACCCCTTTCATTATTTTATTATTTCTTCTACCTACCCTCTAATCATAGCCGACCTCTTTTACACCTCTCAATCTTATCCCTCCATTTCATATAGTGTCTTCTATATAAGGAGACTCTTTCTTCATTATCAAACCCCTCGTTGACTACTTGATCAATTGACTACACTACGCTTTGCACTTTCATATGCGATCCTACTTGCAACCACATTTTGTTCTTTGTTGAGCTCTTGTGCACATAAAATCTGAGAGAAAATATATCAAGCAAGATCAATGGAGATAGGAAGAATGGAGATCCAAACCCTATTGGACATGTGATGGCATAATCTTTATGATTTCATTTGATTTGCATTGTCTTAGGTAATCTTCATATGTTATGGTGGATCTTTGTTGTTGTTAGGCTAGGGTTTTGTGGTTGAATCTATTTAGTCTTTCAATATTGTTATTATTGTCATCCATTTTCACCATATACATTTTGGCACACCCGGTGGGACTCTTGTCCCTTTGCATTTAACATCCTTGTTGCAGATTTTGTGTCTTGAAGTTGCAGATCTAACATTTTTCGATAGCATTTTGATATTTTTGTGTCTGCGTACTTTCGGATCATGTTTTTTGGTTTTATGTCATGTCTGTGCACTTCCGGATCGCGTTTGTGACTTTCTTCCGCGTTTGTGACATCTGCAACTGCGTTTGCGTTTGTGACACTATTTCATCTTTTTTTTGGCAGATTCTGAAAATCGCGTTTGTGATCTCCAGTCGCGTCTGTGGGGTTTGTAGGCGCGTCTACGTCCAGAAGTCGCGTCTACGTTATGGAGTCACGTCTGTGTCTCACAGAAGCGCATCTGTGTCTCAAAGCCACGTCTGTGTATTTTACCCATGTTTGTGCACACTAATTCCGTTTTTAGGGGTTTTTCATTGATTCAATTTTAAACATTCGGTTTTCAGATCTAGTTTATTTTGAGCTAACATCTTTAGATCTAGCTAACGAAATTGGTGCAGCTTGTCTTGAAAGCAACATCATTTTGTCGAAGGCCCCTATTTTCACAAAGTCTTTTGGATCTAAAATTTACCTAACTTGTGTGCTTGCATGAAGGGGTGATTATTTCAAACAATCCAAACTACTAATAAATCTTTGTTGCAGGTCCTTGACAAGGGTTTTTTATTTTTATTGTGTGCCTTGTTTTCATAGACTAGCAAACACTTCAATTGGTGCACTAAAATTGAATCATTGTCTTTTGTGTCTTGAGCAATAGACTATTTTTGTTTAATCTTTAGAGGGCCTGTCTTCTCGTGCGGTCATTAGGACTACTAGTGAGAAGAGAACGACCCAAGTGGTAGCGAGGAAAACCCACCTCTTCCGAACCACTATAAACAACTGTATTCATGGTGAAAACTATGGATAACATGTGTTGATTAGTTCATACTGACACTATGTCTCCCCATAAACCCATTTGATCAAATTTATTTGGTCAGTTGTAGGGTGTAACCCCTACCGGCTGGGAGCCTTTTGTATTTACAGAGCTAAAAGTGCCGCATGTATGGCCACACGAGTGGATGCCCTTACTAGCACCTTTTTGTTTTAGAAGCCAAAATCCTTCTAGTTGCTGGGGCAGGAGGACGGACCTCTCATAGTGGCCCACACACATACGGTTCTTAGTAGAGATACAAAGTTTGCCACGGGGAGTTTTCGTGGGGACTGATGCTTGGTTGACCCGAGAAGTGAGTGTCGAGGGTGGAGCCAGTGAGGTCAAGCATCTAAGTATCCGCTCTCAATAGCATAGCCTCGGGGGTAAAACCCCATGTGGGATCAACAACTATTGTCTTGGCCAGCCATAAGAATTATGCTTGACTTATTTTGAACAATCAAACATTCAAAACCAAACATCAAAACATTGTGTCTTTTGTGTCTTCAAGTGTATGCAAAACATTTTTACATCAAACAACACACTTTTCTTAGAGTCATATTTTTGAGTCTAGACACTTGCAATCATTGAGTCTTCATCAACACTGTGTCCTCTTGTCACGAAAAACAGTCAAACATTCAGATTTGGTCACAACAAAACAACTTCATAGATTGGAAAAACTTGCACAAATTTTGCAGAAACGCATCTGTGTCTGACATAATAGTGTCTGTGTCGTATAACCGCATCTGTGAAGGGCAAAAACGCGTCTGTGTTCCCAGAATCAACATTGCATTTACAAAATCGTAGAAGCGCGTCTATGTTAAACAGAACCACGTCTATGTCAGGAAATCACGTCTGTGCAACATATAGGCACGTTTGTGTTAAAAAATGAAAAACTTTTATAGTCCAACAAACAAACACAGTCAGTTTTGGAATTCTTCAACTTCCTAAGTTATTTCTCCAGGTTTTCATTTAGCATTCAACCTGTCTTTGGGTCTCACATAGGCCATCATTGCTTTACAACTTACATTACATTCATATTTGTCTAAACTTGAGTCAAAAGGTCACTTGCTTGTCCTCATCATACTTTGTCAACACATTACATACAACAACATTTTGCTAAGTGGTCCCTTATCAAGGTCTATCACCTTTGGGTCTCATTTGGTCTTACTTAGAGTCAAGGTCAACTTACCTCATCAAGAGAAACTATCATCTCTTTGGAGGTCACACCTACTCTACTACATACATACTTGGTCTTACACTTTGGACATTGCAAGTACACCTCAGATTCATTTACATTCCATCCAACTCTTGGTCTTCCATACTCTTTCCATTTTCATCTAGTTTCACACATCTTGGTCAATACCTAGTTCATGGTTGAAACCCGTTCCCAAAAATCTAGGAGAGAAACTAAAGAGGCTCAAGAGTCCACAAACATGAGTTCCTATGAGTATGACAATGATATCTTTTTCAATTGTGATCATACTACATTACCTGACATGGATGCTTATAGAAACATTCCAAATGTTGAGAAAATGGACACTACAAACAATAATGACACACACAATGACAATATGGACAACTTTTCCATACATTCAGCAGAAGTGGAAGACACCATTATGAATCCTCATTTCAATTGATTGGTTGAGGAAATAATGAGGAGAGATAGACAATATTTTCTACAAGTGATGGCACAAAGTGGAACCAAGATCCCTCATGATTTTGACATGTCTCAAATAATGGAACATAGACCTTTGCAACAAACTCTCTCCAACATGGATCAAAGGAGGCCTAATAGTGGAGCAATAGAGGACCACATATGGTGCCTGAATCACCATCATCTTTGTTTCAAAAACCAGAGGTCCCACATACACATGGTCAAACATATGATACTCACATTCGCAGACCATTATGGAAGTCTTATGCAGAAAGATATGCTCAATCACATACCAATGCTAAGGATCAACCACCAAAGCAATTGGATATTCAAAGGCATGCTCAAAATTTGGACACAAGGAAACCCCATGTCAAATTTGGGGGCAACACACTAGAACAAACTCATGACATTCCTATAGAGTATGGTATACATGGACAAAGCAGATATTCCATTCCTCACCATGACTCTATACCAAGTGGTCCATATACGCAACATCATTATAGACCTCCTCCATATGAACATGTGTATGATCAATATCATCCATATATGCAACATGCTCCTCCTCCAATTGGTGCCTCAAGCATGGGGTATGGTCCAAGAAGTCGATCTCCACCTAAGAGCAATTTGGAGCAACAAATCAGGGACTTACAAAAGAAAATGGAGGACATAAATACACCGAAGCCAACATACACAATGAGAGACATATGTCCTTATCCATTTGACAAGAGTATTCCAATGCCTCCTTTTCCTACACACTTTGTGACACCTAAGTTTGATAAGTATAGAGGAAAAGGGGATCCTAAGGCACACATAAGACATTTTTTCACAACTTGCATTGAGGTAGTTTCAGAAGAGACATATCTGATGAGATTATTCCCATAAAGCTTAGGTGATCAAGCTATGGAATGGTTCTCCCAACTTCCACCTGGTATTAAGTCATGGGGTGACTTAGCAGAGGCATTTATTCAACATTTCTCCTACAACATAGAGACAGACATATCAGTCACTACTTTGTGCAACACCAAGCAAAAGGATGGAGAATCTTTTTCATCATTTTTACAAAGATGGAGAAATCTAGCTAGCAGAAGCTCTTGTGAAATTCCACAAAAACAAATGGTAGAAATGTTCACCCAAAATGTTAACAAGGACATTGGTTATGACCTAAGAAAAGGTTGTTTGTCCAACTTCAAGGATGTCATTGAAAAAGGCTTAGCAACATAAAAGGTCCTAATTGAACAAGGAGTCATTAAGATATTCAAGGAAAACAAAGATGATTTTAAAGGAAAAGACAAGCCAAGATTTTGGAATAAAAACAAGAACACAGTCAATGATGGTGTTGTTGATGCCAATACGGTACGACCAAAAATTGTTTTTTCTAGATCAAGTTCTACAAACAATCAAGTGAATACTCAAACAACTTCTAGATCACGAAGGAAGTACACCCCATTGGGAGAACCACTTGATTCAATTTTCAAGAAGCTAGTGGCAAACAAAGTAATCACAATTCCAGATTTTCCTCCATATGAGCCAAAGGTCAAACCAAATTGGTGGAATGATGATGAGTATTGTGAATTTCACAAGAGCAAGGGACATAAAACAGGAAATTGTCATCAACTGAAGAACATCATACAAGATCTCATTGATAGAGGTGACATTGAGATTGAAGGACACTCATCCAATCAAGAACATGAGATGTTTAAGGAACCATTCCCAAAACATGACAAGGGAAAAGCTATAGCCACAGATGACTAGACCAACTATACCAGGGCATCTTATAACTATGATTCAACTATCAATCACATTTCGATGGACAATTATGTCTCTACTATTATCATCAAGGACAAAAACCCTGAGAATTCTACCCAAAGACCCAAGATTGTCCTAAAAGGAATTGGATCTTCTTCCGAACCTACCTCTGAATGTAATGTCACAACTCGTCGAGGTAAATTCACTTTGCAAGGTGCTCCAGCTAAAAACACTGCTTCCTCATCAACCAAACCTGAGTATGACCTTGTAGAACAGCTAGGGAAGACACCTGCACTCATCTCCATCCTTGAGCTTTTACGCATATCTCCTGCACATAAAGCCATTCTTGACAAAATCTTGAGAGACATTCCTGTCCCTACTGATATGAACGTGGACCAGTTTCAAGCCATGGTGGGATACCTTTCCATTCCACACTCTCTTACATTCACAGAAGGCGATGACGCCTCCATAAGTCAGCCACATAATGCACCACTACACATTGAAGCCTTCATACACAAACATAGAATCAAATGAGTCCTAATAGATGGAGGAGCGGGTCTAAACATTTGTACATTGAGCACTATTAAACAATTGGGATATTCTGATAAAGCTGTGAATTCTACAAAAAAAATTACCATCAAGGCATATGATGATGAAGAGCATTCATCCAAAGGCAAAGTCACCTTGCCTCTCAGAGTTGGGCCAGTTATGAAGGATGTGGTTTGTCAAGTCCTAGACCTAGATCTCACATACAACATATTGCTAGGACGTCCTTGGATTCATGAAATGAGGGCAGTCCCATCTACATATCACCAATGCATTAAGTTTCCTCACAATGGAGTTGAGATAACAGTTAATGGTGATCCTAATCCGTTCATATACTGTAATAACTTGAGATCAAAAACTGAGACCATCATTCCCAGTAATCGCGAAGCTGTTCCTTCTTCAGCATACATTGATCCTGAGTCATTAAAACCCTCGACATCAAAACAAGGTGAGCTTAAAGGCAAATTTCAGGACAAGGGCATGGGTGAATACACTTTGAATAAAACCATGTGCTTACAACAAGTCATGAGTTCACCAAAAGAATATGGAAGACCACATCCTAATAAACAGGTATCTATCATTGTACTCAAATGGGACCCTACTATCTTTCAAAAATGGGGTGAACTGGAAGAGGAAGACTTATACAAAATGCTTTACAAAGACCTTGAAAATGATACACAAGATCACATCAGTATACCATGTGAGAAATATGGCAAAGGTTTCAAGATCCTACAAAAATTTGGGTATGACAGCAAAAGTCCTCTTGGGTTAAGAAAGGAAGGCATCATTGAACCTTTACAACCTGAATTGACATTCAAAAAGGAACGCTCGAAGGGACTTGGTTTCGTGACTTCAAAGGTCCACACTCAAAGGACAAAACAAGCATTACAAATCAAAGCTACCAAAATTCAACAAGAGAATCGCTATTCCACAGACTCCAATGAATGGGAATGGGGTTCAGACAAATCCTCCAGTGACTACGAGCTCACCAAGACATTCAGAGAGCCAGATGAACCCACAGAAGAAGAGGAATTTTATGAAAAATTCAAAGTTGGTCAAGAAATAACCCCTGAGGATTCCACACAGTCCTTGTCTCTAGGTTCTAGGTTGAAATCACATAGAATGAGAACACCTGTCCTAGAATGCGCTACTAGTGATGATAATTTGGATTCGTTCATGATCGAGACTGATGAGGAGAGTGCCAACGATGACCTCGATAACTACCTCGACATACCTGAATATAACTCCGTCTTCACTCTTAACCCCGCTAACTTCGAAGACATTAAAGGCCTTCCCCTTGTCCAACACCAACTTATTGACTGGGATCATGAAGGACCTGCACAGTTTGACACATTCCAAAATGATGAAGCTTTTATTGACTATCTTGGCATACGAGATGATCTTCCCCCTGGGGACCATAAAGCGGGATACACTATAAAACTCAATAGCGTGGCATATTTTGGTGAGGGTGTCGGGCCTTCTAGTCACAAAAATATAAAAATAAAAACAAACCAAGGGTCTTATGGCGAAAACCACACTGTGGCGTTGTCTGATCCAAAAAAAGTAAAAAGAAAGGACGTATCTGAGGGCAAAAACCTCTCTGAGGCACCCGAAGATGGAAGGCTCAACATTCTCCCAGTGTCATATGAAGAAAAGTCATCCATGTTGGTAGAGGAGACTATCAAAACAAACATTGGCACAGAAGAGGTTCCACATAGCATATTCCTGGCTCAATCTTTGACGGAGTCAGAAAGGTCAAAATTCATAAGTTTCTTCACAAAACGACAAATCAACTTTGCATGGTCATACACTGATATGCCTGGATTGGATCCGGATTTGGCAATGCATCATTTGACAGTTAAACTGGGGGCAAAACCAATGAAACATAAATTAAGAAAGATGCACCCACAAGTCGCATTATTGGTCAAATCAAAGCTTGAAAAATTATTGGATGTCAGATTCATACGCCCAATTGATTATCCTGAATGGATCTCCAACTTAGTACGTGTCAGTAAACCAGATCGCAACATCAGAATATGTACAAATTTCAGAGACATCAACAAAGCTTGTCCTAAGGATGACTTCCCATTACCAAACATAGATTTGATTATAGATCTCACAATAGGTCATGAAATGTTATCGTTGATGGATGGATTCTCTAGTTATAATCAAATAAAGATTGCATCCGAGGATCAACACAAAACATCATTCACTTGTCTTTGGGGAACTTTCTGTTGGAATGTCATGCCCTTTGGGCTAAAAAATGCAGGCGCTACATATCAAAGAGCCATGACTACTATCTTTCATGATCTCATGCACGTAACTGTGGAAGATTATGTCAACGACCTCTTGGGAAAATCAATAGATAGAAATACACATTTGGACATACTTTCAGTCCTCTTTGATCGGTTGGAAAAATACAAAGTAAGATTAAACCCCCAGAAATGTGTCTTTGGAGTAACCTCTGGGAAGCTCCTAGGATTCATTGTATCAAAAAGAGGAATGGAAGCCGATCCAGCAAAAGTCAAGGCCATCCTAGAGATGCAACCACCAAGAAATATCAGTCAACTTCTGTCTTTACAAGGGAGACTTTAGTCCATACGAAGATTCATAGCACAACTTGCAGATAAATGTAATCCCTTTCAGCACTTGCTACATAAAAACATCAAATTCAAATGGGATGATAACTGTCAATAGGCTTTCTAGATACTCAAAGATTATCTTCTGAATCCGCCAGTTTTGATGCCACCAGTTCCAGATCAGCCTTTATTATTATACATATCAGCTACTTCAACAGCACTGGGGGCACTCTTAGCACAACAAGTTGCTGGGGGCAAAGAAAAGGCAGTATACTATATCAGTCGCACATTAGTGGGATATGAGCTAAACTACACACCAATTGAGCGTGCATGTCTCACTGTGGTCTTTGCTTCGTAGAAATTATGACATTACATGCTAACTCATAAGACTAAGTTGGTTGCAAGGATCAATCCATTGAAATACCTTCTCAATAAAGCAACACTTACTGGGCGACTAGCCAAATGGGTAATGATCCTGAGTGAATTCGACATCGAGTATGTGGATAGAAAAGCAATAAAAGGACAAGCTATCACGGATCAATTAGCAGATTCTCCCATGATAGATGATGTTCCTCTAATTTCAGAATTTCCAGACGAATCCATTATAACAGTGTCACATGCAAAGCCATGGCAACTATACTTTGACGGCTCATACACACAGCATGGGGCAGGAGCTGGCATCCTCTTCATAACTCCTCAAGGGGATTCTATACCAAAATCATATTGATTATCATTTCCTTGCACTAATAATATATCAGAATATGAGGCATTAACAACTGGATTACGGATTGCGGTTCAGTGGAAGATCCAAGAACTTCATGTTTTTTGGGACTCTCAACTTGTAATCCATCAAGAAACTGATGATTACCAAACAAAGGATGAGAAATTAATGCCTTACAAAAGAACGGTGGATGACTTGAAACAACATGTCACAAAGATAGACTTTGAGCAGATACCAAGAGAGCAGAATCGAGCCGCAGATGCCATGGCTACAATTGCTTCGCTAATCTATCTACCTCCGAATGAGACCCACTATGAGTTCTTGGTGGATAACCTTTTGGTTCCCTCATATGAAATCACTCCTACTGAGATGATATGTGTCGTTGGTCCTAAGTCCTAGTTATATGGTTCCATTTTCACATACCTTCGTGACAATACCCTACCTCTTGATCTATCCAATAACCAACGTCGCACTTTCATTCGCTAATCTTCTCAATACATCATTTTAGTTGATATCCTATACCGTCGAGGTCTAGATGGCACTCTTCTTAGATGTTTGGAAAGAGACGAAGCTCAGATTGCGTTACGTGAAGTACATGAAGGGATATGTGGTCCACATTCTAGTGGTCCTACCTTAGCTAAGAAACTCATCAAGACTGGATATTACTGACCCAATATGGAAAAAGACTCATATCAGTTCGTTAAGAAATGTAAGCAATGTCAACTTCATGGAGACCTCATTCATGCGCCAGCACAAGAACTTCAACCAATTGCGACTCCTTGGCCCTTTTGTCAGTGGAGACTCGATCTCATAGGCAAGATTCACCCTCCATCCTCCAACGGTCATAAATTCATTATCACTGCCACAGAGTATTTCACAAAATGGATCGAAGTTGTGCCTCTCATGCAAGTCACTGGAAAATAGATTGCTACATTTATTCTCAACTATATCATTTGTCGATACGGTATTCCTGTTTCCATTATCACCGATAACGAGCGTCCCTTCAAAAATTAGGATGTCCGTAAACTCTGTGACCGCTTCCATATTTCCCATCCTTTCTCCACACCATATTACCCCCAAGGTAACAGTCAAGCTGAGGCGTCTAATAAAACAATCCTTAAAATCTTAAAAAAGATAGTCGACGACGTCGGCCATAATTGGCATATCCAACTTAATCCTACACTTTGGGCCTACCGCACAAGTGTCCGCACACCTACAGGAGCTACACCCTATTCACTTTTCTATGGCACTGAAGCCATCTTGCCTATTGAGGTCGAGCTACCCTCTTTACAAGTCTCTTTGCAAAACATTATCAGTGATGAAGACTATAGGGTCTCTCGCTTACAAGAACTTGAACTATTAGATGAACGAAGACAAACTGCTTTTAATCATCTCAAGGCTTATCAACAACGAATGAGTCACAGCTACAATCACAAAGTCAAGCCTCGCACATTTGAGGTAGGTGATTTGGTTATCAAAGAAAACCCCAAAAATCAGCAAGACAGAGAGAAGAAGGGCAAGTTCAAACCAAACTGGCTTGGTCCTTACATCATTACAGTAGCATATGGATCTGGGGCATATCAGCTCTCAACTACAAAAGGTGAACCTTTGGAGGATCCTATCAACAGCATGCACCTTCGCAGGTTTTACACACAGCTCTTCAGAGTATCCTAATTCAAAAATACAAAAAAAAAATTCAAAAATTTCAAAAATACAAAAAAATCATAAAAACATAAAAATCGTTACTTGTTGAAAACCTGGCAAACAGGCGCCTTGTGACAACAAAAAATTCAAAAAATCAAAAAAAAATTGAAAAACAGACAAACATTTCATCCAACGGTGAAAACCACTTCGGTGGCGCCCTGGGCAAGTACCATGGTGAAAACCGAGTCACCGGCGCCATGCGTAGAGACATTGCTCCTCCCTCCTTTAGGATTCACTTTCATCCTTTCACTTTGCACACACTCACGACCCATTCCCATCATGGCATGTTATTGATCTACCCAAGATTGGTTCACCATTCATAATAAATCTCCCTTTTCACCCCTTTCCATCCATAATAAATCAGATCTTATCTGTGGCTAAGGAAAATCCTATGTCTAGTGATGGGTGTGGAACTGAGAACATCACATGTTTTGAGGAGTACAGTTTCCTCCAGCTTTCTTCAGTCTATCCATGCACAATCCGTAATAAAGAAGTATTTGTGTCGCTGATCCGTAATAAAGTTTCGTCTTCTCCGCAATAAAGTATCAGTTTCATGGATTCAGTCAGTTTCAGATGAGACACAGCAGCAATAATGGGCTTCAACAAATCAAATCTTTCAACAGACTTAGACAACATTATGGTTCAATGCGATCTATCCTTTTTGTGAAAGTAAACATTGTGACCACAATCAAATAAGACTTATACAAGTGACAAGAGACACTAAACTTGAGGACTACAGTGGATGTTGGTGTCAAGTCTTGGTTTTCTTTTGATTTTATCTTTCTGGTGACATGTCTTTTAGCTTTTCCAGGATGTTTCTGACTAGAGATTCTATCTCCAGAATGTCTTTGACTAGAAAGGTGAGGATGGGGTATCGTCACCTATTTTTCTTTTGCTATCTGTGGATTGTCTCTTAGTAATGCTATGACTTGTCCAAGGATATGAGGACACTAAGAGTCTAGTATGAACTGGGGCATTCCTTGTTTGTGACTGTCTTGTCTCCATGCAAATAGGTACAATGACTTTCTAGGTTGAACATATGCCTCGATTGTCATAACCTATTTTGTCATAATAAAGCTCAATGATGATAATGCACAAGAAGCTCTTTTCACTTTCATATTTTCTATCTTCCATCCCCCTTTCTTGATCCATCATCCTTCTCGAGTCCGTGTAGCCCACTATCACATGACTGAGTATAATGACACGCCAAAAACATTTGCATTTCATGTAGTTGCACCTGCATTACCACATATTAAGAATTTCATACATACATATAGATATCACAATTGCATCACATCCTACACACAACACATGTTAGCACATCTTACATTTTCATCATGTAAATAATTATTTGCGTTATCATATTCATCTACATTTCATACATTCATATTGTGCATTTGCATAACATATAAAACATAAAAGAACAAAAATATTGCATTTCATCATGTATATATTTGTATCCATATCATAAGCATCACATAAAACATACATCATTAAACATCTCATCACATAGGTACACATGCATATAGCTGCTGCAAAGATGAATCATCTCATATATATAAATATATAAAGTGTCATGATACAATGATGTCAAAATCATATGGCTACAATCACTCGCAGGTGTCTACATCATCATACAAAAATGGTACAATACTGATACATAGGGAGCCCTCTACGGCTATGATGAACTCCCTCCCTTGGAGCCGCCTGGACTCGACAGAATCTAAGCCCTAGAAGGACCCGCCCCAGGATCATCCCTCATGTCCCCTCTATCTGGTGGTGGTGGAGGACCCATAACCCCACCGCTGGATGCCTGTCACCTCTAGCTCCCTCTCGTAGTCGTCGCTATCCGCAATGGCCTGTGGAAGCTCCTCACCCGCTGCTCTGGTGGCACTGCCTCGTAGTATAGGTCTCACCAGTAACCTATCTCCTCCCTTGCCCGTAGAACATAGGCATATCTAGCCCCTGTATCCTCTATTGCCTGCCTCCCAGCCCTAAGTGTTGTCTCAACCTCAGTATAGTGCAAGATAGCCTGATCCCGCTCATGCTCTGTCTCCCTCAGTCGCCTCCTGAGCCTAGCAGTCTCCCTCTCCAGGTCCTGGATCTCATCTGCCTGTCCCTGACAGATCTCTCTCAGCTCAACCAGCTCATCCTCCTCCACCTCGACCCCCTATGCCTCTGCCTGTGGCTTTACCTATGGCTCCCCCTGTATTGGTGCATGTGCCTGTACCTGTACCTGCCTCTGTCCCTATCCCTGCACCTGTCTAGGACCCTGTGCTACTGGCACCTGTAGTGGCAATCCACCCCAACCCCTCACCACCCGAGCCTGTCTCTCCTCCCCACCTCTCTCCATGGAGCCACCCTCCTCTCTCCAATAGCACCTCGCCTCCTCCATCGGCCTCTCCCCCCACCATCTCCATTAGCATCCTCATCTCCACCACCATCTCCATCTAGAAGCTCCCCTAGGTCTGTCAATCGCGGAAAGGGATGCTCAACCCAATACGCAGTGTACTCGACATCCATACCTGCATCCTCAATATCTGACCACATGTCCCATGGCATCGACACTATCTCTGCTAGCTGCATCACGGCCTGATCATATGACAATAGTGGCCCAAAGTGTACCTAATCCCTGACTGTCCGAGCATACATTCCGGAACCCTGTGGCATCCGCTGAATACGGCCAAACTGCCTACATACTTTGTTAATCAGCTGTCTCTCCAAAACATAGGGCATCCACCCAATCAGATATCTGCTTCGGAAGGTATATGGGAGATCCACTGCGTCCTCCTCCCACTGCTCACACCCAAGGTACGGCCTCCATATAACAATGTCAATCTCATCTAGGACTTGAAGTCAATGCTCCAACCTGCCAATCCGTGGCTGTGATGTAATCATGTCATACAGATGAACAAAGCTGCGTCCATGACCCCTACCCCTGAAATGTATTGGTTGGATAACCGACAGATGCTCATAGGCCCATACCTGCAGCAATGTAACTCCGCAGCCCAATCCTACGGATCCATGATACACAAACTGATGTAGCTCGTAATACAAGTGTGACAACACACACGGTCCCCAGAAATATCTGGTATGCTGTGTAACTAGTGTCTCCAAAGTGCTCCCCCAGCCCACAGCCAACCCTCATGTCGCCCTGTCTGGACACATGAACCCACTGATCACTCCCCCTAGCACTGCTGGTAGCACTAATCCTGTAGTTGTCATGGTGTCCCAAGCCACATGTCTTGCCCTCGTCTCTAGTCCTGGGTCCCAGAACACTCGTCTCAGGGCATCCCTATCTCCCTCTTGATCATAAGGAATCAACTCCCCATCAATCGGTATCCATAGAATCCTGTACACATCCTCCAAGGTGACTGTCATCTCACCCATCGACAAATGGAACATGCACGTCTCAAAGTGCCACCTCTCAGCTAAAGCAGTCAACAAACCCATATTTGCCCGAAACTCAGGCACATACATAATGTATCACAAACCCATGCCCTCAATGGCAGCTTTGTCCTTGAATGTCAACTCTGGTCGCAACCTCTGAGTCGACGGGAATCTCTCTCGCGACTTTAGCATAGGCAAATACTCCTGCAGTCCAGCAAATCAATCATATCAGTCATAGTGACACTCACTGTTCATCACAAAGTGTTGCTTCTATCCTAGTGACACTCACTGTTCATCACAAAGTGTTGCTTCTATCCTAGTGGTACTCCATGTTCATTACAAAGTACTACGTGTTTGGCACTCCCTGTTCATCACAAAGTGTTGCTCGCATTTGCACTCCCTGTTCATCACAAAGTGTTGCTCATATTGGTACTCCCTGTTCATCACAAAGTACTATGTCTTGGTACTCACTGTTCATCACAAAGTGCCTTGATCTATCCTATCCTAGGGCCTCTGCTTGAGTGAATCCTCTTGAGTAGTTTCTTAATTGGCAACGTATGTTCTATCACAAAATTGTCAATCCTAGCCCTATTTGCTATCCTAGTCTTCCCTAGAGGACCTGCTTGAGTGTATCCTCTCAGCAGCTTATCCAATCAATAGCGTATGTTCATCACAGAACTGCCAATTTGACCTAGAAGACACAAATTCATATTTTTTGACACAAACGTGCTTTCATGATATAAACGCGCTTAGAGACTGCATAAATGTGCTTGTTCTGCACAAACGCGCCTGAAACACACAGACGTGCCTATGCTATGCACAGACACGCCTGTCTTGCACAAACAAGCCTGCACAGCGCAAACGTGATCGCATCCTACATAGATGCCTTTTCCGGCATAGACGCGCCTGACACAAACACAGGCACGCCTGGCACCAGCTCAAACGCGCCTACATGTTTTTGAAAATTTTTGGCATTTTCCTAAAAGCACATTTATTGCGCTACCTAGCATGCATTAATGACAACATTTATTGCAACAAAGTACAAGGAGGTTTTGTGGTACTTACCGGCTCTCCTACATCTGCTCGCCTCTGATATCGGCGAACGCGATGGAATCTGTGAGCCAATGCCATCACTACTGACTGATGCTACTCTATCTCGCTCTGCACTCTGATCTCATGGATGTGTGGATGACAATGAGGATGTTTTCCCCTTGTGGTCTATTTATAGACTGCCCTAGCCCTAGTCCTAGCCCTCATTTCTCGAGTCAGTCTTCTTTATCCCGTGACTCTGTCACTCTGTCCGGTCAGTCCATTCTAGCCTTTCTTTCTTATCGAGAGATTGTCTGCGATCTTTTCAGACATTTTTCATCCAATCTCTCGAGGGGGCATATCATTCCCATCTTGGGGCAACTTTGTATTAGTTCATATTATCTTCTTTGAAACAATGCGACAAGCTGCATTGTCTCAAAGAGGGGCAAAATGTAGACACCTAAAATTGTCATGTCTAATTAAATAAATATTTTATTTATTTAATTATTTTAGCCTAATTCTTCTATTAATTAAATAAATCTTTATTTATTTAATTAATTCATTTATCCTCTTCTAGCCCTATTTCTCATTTAAATAAATACATTTATTTATTTAAATTATCCTTTTCCTAAATTAAATAAATATCTTATTTATTTAATTGATCCCACTTCCTCTATTAATTAAATGAATCTTTATTTATTTATTAATTCATTAGCCTTTTCTACCCATGACACATGTCATTCATCTCTTAATTCATACACTACCTACCCCTTTCATTATTTTATTATTTCTTCTACCTACCCTCTAATCATAGTCGACCTCTTTTACACCTCTCAATCTTATCCCTCCATTTTATATAGTGTCTTCTATATAAGGAGACTCTTTCTTCATTATCAAACCTCTCACTGACTACTTGATCAATTGACTACACTACGCTTCGCACTTTCATATGCGATCCTACTTGCAACCACATTCCGTTCTTTGTTGAGCTCTTGTACACATAAAATCTGAGAGCAAATATATCAAGCAAGATCAATGGAAATAGGAAGAATGGAGATCCAAACCCTATTGGACATGTGATGGTATAATCTTTGTGATTTCATTTGATTTGCATTGTCTTAGGTAATCTTCATATGTTATGGTGGATCTTTGTTGTTGTTAGGCTAGGGTTTTGTGGTTGAATCTATTTAGTCTTTCAATATTGTTATTATTGTTATCCATTTTCACCATATACAGCTATAAGGTCCAACTGGGAATCTTTTTTTCTCAGATATACCATCACTTCATCACCAACTTCAAATTCCTTATGTCTCCTCTTCTCATCTGCCTTCTCCTTATACTTGTTATTCATGTCCTCCAAATGTTGCTTAACTTGAATATGTAAGTCCTTCATGTGATTTGCAAATTCTTCTTTTTCTGAACTTATTCGGTCTTCACTGCTAATATCTCTTAATTCTTATATACCTCTCGGATGCACTTCGGTAATAATCTCAAAAGGTGTTCTTTTGGTACTCTTGTTTACTGAATTATTGTAGGCAAACTCTGCTTGTGCAAGAATCAAATCCCAACTTCTGGTTTTATCTCCAACTAAACATCTAAACAAATTTCCCATGCTCCGGTTAACTACTTTTGTCTGTCCATCACTCTGTGGATGAAAAGTATAATTTAACTTCAAATCTGTCTTCATCTTCTTCCAAAGTGTTCTCCAAAAATAGCCAACAAACTTAGTGTCTCTGTCTAAAATTATACTCTTAGGTAATCCATGCAATCTCACTACTTCCTTGAAAAATAGATTTGTTACATGTAATGCTTCTGATGTCTTCTTACAAGGTATGAAATGAGCCATCTTTGAGAATCTATCCACTACCACAAATATAGAATCATTCCCTCTCGGTGTTTTAGGCAATCCAAGTATGAAATCCATGCTTATATCCTCCCAAGGTCTTACCAGTATTGTCAAGGCTTTATACAATCCCACATTCTGACTACCACCCTTTGCAACTTGACAAACTCTACAACTTTGCACATACTTTCTAACATCCTTATGAATCTAGAGCCAAAAGTAATGCTCACTCACCAATTCTACTGTTTTGTCAATACCAAAATATCTGGCTAATCCTCCACTATGTTTCTCCTTTATCAGATTCTCCCTCATTGAACTCTTAGGTATGAACAACTAAACTCCTCTGAATAACATCCCATCCTAAATGAAATAATCTAGCCACTTGCTTCTATCTACCATAACCAATTCTCTTCACGCTCTCCAAGGTTGTGCAAAATCTAGGTCATCGTCATACAGGGTCTTCAATTCCTCAAATCCTAATATTGTCACTCTCATCTTTTTTAGGAAATTCCTTCTCCTACTCAATGCATCAACCACTTTGTTAGATTTATCACTACTATGCTTCAACACAAATATGTAACTCTGTAAAAATTCTACCCATCTCATATGTCTCTGATTCAACTTACTCTATCTGTTCAAATACTGCAAAGCTTGATGATCCGTATACAACACAAACTCCTTAGGCAATGGGTAATGTCTCCACTTCTTCAAGGCTTGAACTATGGCGCAAAACTCATGATCATATACTAAGTATCTCCTTCGGGCATCATTCAATTTCTCACTGATATAAGCTACTACTCTCCCTTCCTAACTCAAGACTGCTGCTATTGTTGTTCCACTTGCATCACAATCCACTTGAAATACTTTATTGAAATCCAGTAAAGCCAGCATAGGCTGCTCAGTCACTCTCTGTTTCAATAGCTCAAAAATTTTGTTTGCTCTGGTGGTCCACTTGAATTCCTTCTAATGTCCCCTCGTGGTCTCAATCATAGGGTTACAAACTAAACTGAAATTTCTGATGAACTACTGGTAGAAACTAGCCAATCCATGAAATGATCTTACCTCTCCAATTCTTTAAGGTGTAGGACACTCAACAATTGCTTTTACTTTCTTAGGGTCCATCTTCAAACCATCCTCAGATATCACAAATCCTAAATAGACTAACTCATCTTTCATGAAAGTACACTTCTTAAGATTTATCAACAACTTTGCTTCTCTCAACCTTTGCAAAACTTGTCTCAAATGCAACAAATGATCCTCTTTTGTCTTATTGAAAATTAAAATGTCATCCAAATACACAATAACAAACTTACCTAAGAAATTCTTCAATACCTCATTCATCAACCTCATGAAAGTACTCGGTGCATTAGTTATCCCAAAAGGCATCACCAACCATTCATATAGTCCTTCATTTGTCTTGAATGTTTTCTTCCACTCATCTCCTTCTTTGATCTTGATATGATGATATCCACTCTTCAAATCTATCTTTGTAAAGTATTTGGCTCCACTCAAACAATCCATTAGGTCATCCATCCTAGGCAAAGGAAATTGGTATTTCACTGTGATCTTATTTATTACTCTGGAATCGGTACACATTCTCCATTATCCATTCTTCTTAGGTGCCAATACTGTTGGTACTGCACAAGGGCTCAAAATTTCTCTGATCAAACCTTTCTTCAATAAATCATGCCCTCATCTATTCAGTTCTTCATTCTTTGTCGGTGTCATCCAATGTGCAGCTTTGTTAGGCAAACTAGCTCTGGGAACTAGGTCCATGCGCTTCTCATAGGTGACAATCCATTAGGCACATTATCTGAAATTATGTCTTCATATTCTGTCAGCAAATCTTTTATCTCTTTCGGTTGTTCCTCTTTATGCTCAGGATTCTCAGTCTTCTTAGGAATTAAGGCAAAACACACATTCTCATGTCTCAATCCACCCAAGAATTTCCTTCTATCCACCAAAAAAATTCTAGCATTCATACAAACTTCATTCTTCAAAGGTTCCTCCAAGGGCAACAAGGTTTGCTTCATCCCATTGGCCACAATAGTGTATGTATTCTTCCTCCCATCATGTATTGCCTGTCTATCAAACTGCCAAGGTCTACCAAACAAAAGATGACAAATATCAATAGGCATAATATCACACAAGACTTCATCATGATAATTCCCAATTTTCAATTTCACCAAACATTGCTCACTTACTAACAACTTATATCCATCCTGAATCCATGCTATCTAATAAGGCTTAGGGTGTTTCAATCTTTGCAAATTTAACATTCACCATCTCTTCTGAAACAAGATTATCTTAACTACCACTATCAATAACAACTTTACAACACTTACCAGATACCTTACATCTAGCCTTGAACAAATTATTCCTCTGCAAGGGTTCTTCATCTCTCTCGGTATGACACAAAGCTCTCCTCATCATCAATAGCTCTCCATCTTCCGGTTTATTATCTGATCCGATGGGGTTTTCTTCCACCATTGCTTCTCTTATGGTATTCTCTATCTTCTTACACTCAAAACCACGATGTCCTTCTCCTCCACACTTAAAGCAAGTTCCTCTAAATGTTCTCTTGTCTTGTCTTCCAAAATTCTCATTCTGGTAGCCATTCGGTTCTCTCCTCCGGTAGAAATTTTTATCATCTTTCTGGTATGAATTACCTTCTTTGCTTACTTCCTTCTCCTTGTTTTGATCTGTATAGGTTCCTCTACCTCTGGTATATCCTCTTCCTCCTTGAAATCTTCCTCCGAAAAGACTTCCACCTCTGCCTCTCTGCCTCTAGTCATGTCTTCTGTTTAACTTCTCTTTAGCCTTCGAGGCATAGTGGTAAGCCTCTTCAACACTCTGTAATTTGATCAAACTAAGTTCATCTTGTATAGACACCCGCAATCCATTCAAATATCTTGCAACTTGTTCAACTTCATCATCATGATGTCTGGATTTGATATTCAACTTGTAAAATGCTTCAGTGTATTCCTTCACACTAGATCCCTTCTATCTCAAATTTTGCAACTTCCAGAATAGATTTACTTGATAATCAACTGGCATAAATTTTGACTTCAACTTAGCAACCATCTGATCCCAAGTCTTGATCTTCTCTTTATCTCTTCTCTATCTATCAACCTACAAATATTCCCACCAAAGAGATGCATGACCTTTCAGCTCGGTGTAGGCATTTTTCACCTTCTTTTCTTCTACAATGTTTTCAAAATCAAAATATTTCTCCATCTCTGAGATCCAATCCATCAATTCATCGGAATCCAACTTTTCATCATATTTTGGTGGGGTAAAATGAGGTTTAGTATTTGCCCTATTCAAAACCCTCAAAACCTTTCGTCATCCAGATCAACTGCCAGTGAGTTTACTTATTCTGTTGGGGCTTCTTCTCCTTCATCTTCAATATGTCGGCCTCTTCTCTAGGTTGTCTCCATGACTTCAAATCTGGTTGCTATTCCTCACAATATTTCCATCACAGTAGGGTCTGCATTCCCACACGCTCCATCGCTCCTAGTTCCTCTTTGCGCCATCTTTATGCCAATCCTCTGCAACTACAAGTCGGATGTACAGTCTGTTAGGGTTTCAAGCAGATCCGAAGCAAATATGAACTAACAATTATATGCAGAATTAAATACAAAAGATAAAGAAATAAAACAGGATACAAATAACACAGAGATTTAACATGGTTCACCCAGAATGGGTTACGTCCACCATACACAGTCGTCTAATCTTTCTTATTATCTAGCAAAAATAGTACATCAACCTTACAATGCCTTAAGCATCCCAACTGCTTATAACATGCATTTTTAGGGAAAAAACAAAGTCGGCCTTTTTAGGGTTTTATTACAATGTCAGTTTTCATCAAAAAATACCCAAAAAAAAATTTTCTCGAGGGCTCCCGCCTCCAAACCCTCGCTTTTCTCGGGGGCTACCGCCCTCGAACCCCTGCCCAGGGCCTGACCCGGCCCTGAACCCCGACGAGGATACGTGCTGAGTGTACAGTACTTTGTTGATCAGTCACCACATTTCAACAATCTCCCACTTGGAGACTGATACTACATGACACCACTGTACATGCAACTTCCGCTGGATAAAACACTAGGACTCGACTGGTATAAATTCCACAATTATCAATCAAGAAGACCAACAGAAACTAATGAAGAAATCAGCTTCTCCTGTGGAACTACCTTCATGAACATATCAACAGGATTCTCACTTGTGTGAATCTTCTCAAGCCGTAACTGACCCTCCTCCAAAACAGTCCGGATGAAGTGGTACCTAAGCTGAATGTGCTTTGTCCTTGAATGAAAAGCAAAGTTCTTCGCAAGATGAATGGCACTCTGGCTATCAGTATACAATGGGCTATCCTCTTGTGTCTGACCCAATTCCTCTAGAAAACATTGCAACTAAATCATCTCCTTGCTGGCTTCTGTAGCAGCAACATACTCAGCTTCAGTGGTTGAAAGTGCAACAACCTTTTGCAGCCTAGAAATCCAACTGACTGCAGTTCCCCCTATAGTAAAAACATACCCTGTAGTACTCCTCCGTGAATCAATATCACCTGCCAGATTAGAGTCAACAAATCCACTCAAAGCAGCATTAGATCCTTTGAAACATAATACCTTCGTAGTAGTTCCTTTCAAATACCAAAGAATCCATTTCATAGCATTCCAATGTTCCATACCCGGATTACTCATAAACCTGCTCACAACTCCCACTGCATGTGCAATATCTGGCCTTGTGCATACCATTGCATACATCAGACTACCAACAGCTGATGAATACGAGATGTTAGACATTTTATTAACCTCTTCCTATGCCTTTGGGCATATCTCCTTAGTCAATTTGAAATGACTAGCCAAAGGTGTACTAACTGCTTTTGCATCTTGCATGTTAAATCTTTTCAACACCTTCTTTATATACTCACTTTGGGACAAATTCAAGGTTCTATTTTTCCTGTCCTGTGTAATCCTCATACCAAGAATTTGCTTAGCTGCACCCAAATCCTTCATAGCAAATGACCTAGCTAATTTCTATTTAAGATCATTTATATGTTGCATGTTAGACCCAGCAACAAGCATGTCATCAACATAAAGCAACAGGATAATATAACTGCCATTATCAAATCTCTTAAAATATACACAATGATCAGAATGACATCTATGATAACCGTGTTCAGCCATGAAACTATCAAATTTTAAATACCATTGTCGGGGTGCTTGCTTTAGGCCATACAAACTTTTTTTCAACCTGCACACCAAGGTCTCCTTACCTTTGATCTCATATCTTTGTGGTTGCAACATGTAAATTTCCTCCTCCAAATCTCCATGGAGAAAAGTTGTTTTGACATCTAATTATTCAAGATGTAAATCATCTGCAGCCACAATACTAAGTACAGTTCTAATTGAAGTCATTTTTACAACTGGAGAAAATATTTCATCATAATTTATACCCTTTTTCTGTGCAAAACCTTTTACCACAAGTCTGGCCTTATATCTTTTCTGACCTCCTTCCTCCTCCTTCAGCCTATAAACCCATTTGTTAGGCAATGCTCTTTTTTCTGCAGGTAAAGGGACTAAGTCCCAAGTCTTATTTTTCATCAAGGAGTCCATCTCCTCTTTCATGCCTAGCTCCCACTGTTGTTTGGCATCTACCTGCATTGCTTCTTCATATTCTTCTAGTTCACTAGAATCCATTAATTAAATAGAATACAAAGAGGGAGAAAATCTTTCAGGGGGTCTACTTGACCTCGTAGAATGTCTAACACTTGTAGGAGTTTGTGGGACAATCTGTTGTTGCTGAGCATCAGGTACCTGTGGCATTTCATTTTCAGGATTCTCATCCAACACCACATATTCTTGTTTGTCCTGTTCATGTTTCTTTTCCTGCATCTGTTCTTTATACATGACCTTCTCATTGAATATAACATCTCTACTTCTAATTATTTTCTTATTTTCAAAATCCCATAACCGATAGCCATATTCATCTATCCCATATCCAATGAAGGTACATTTCTAAGATTTAGCATCAAGCTTGGTTCTTTTTTCTTTATCAACATGGACAAAAGCTTCACAACCAAAGGTTTTCAGAAAAGAATAATTTACCTTTTTACTAGTCTATGCCTCCTCTAGAATACCACCATCCAAAGGGGTTGAAAGTCCTCTATTTATCAAATAGACAGCAGTATGTATAGCATCTGCCCAAAAATGTACGGGCAATCCAGCATGCAATCTTATGCTCCTTGCACGTTCCATGATAGTCCTATTCATTCTCTCTGACACACCATTTTCCTGTAGAGTTCCTGGAACTGTCTTCTGCTTTCGAATCCCATTTAAGGAGTAGTAATCTTCAAATTCTTTGCTGCAATACTCACCTCCATTATCCGATCTGAGACACTTCAACTTTTTCCCTGTCTCATTCTCAACCAAAGCTTTCCATTTCTTAAAAGTTTCAAAAACATCTGATTTTTGTTTTAGGAAATATACCCATATTTTTCTGGTTGAGTCATCAATAAAAATAACATTATAACAAGAGCCACCAAGAGATGATACCTGAGCCAGTCCCCATACATCTGAATGTACAAGCTCTAACTTCTCACTCTTCTTCTCTTTCCCAACCTTGAGAAATCTGACTCTTTTTTGTTTACCATAAACATAGTTTTCACAGAACTCTAAATCAATCTTCTTTAGTCCTGGCAATAGATTTTTGGAGTGAAGGGTTTTCATCCCTTTCTCACTCATGTGCCCAGGCCTATGGTGCCATATTATCGAATCTGTTCTTGCAACATCTATTGTTGTTGTCCCTGCAGTAACTTTATCTGTAGCAGCTAGGGTAAAGTAAGTGTTACCTGTACATAGATATAATGTGCCTACCTTCGCACTTTTAGCTATTACTAATGATCCTTTACTGACCTTCCACATACTATCTGAGAGGGTAACTATGCAACCTTCACTACCTAGTTGCCCAACAGAAATTAAATTTCTTCTTAAATTAGGAACATGTCTTACCTCCTGCAGAAACCAGTCATTTCCATTCTGCAACTTGATCTTTATCTTTCCTTTTCCAACAATTTGACAGGGCTCATCATCACCCAAATATACCTGTCCAAAATCACCTTGAACATAATCTAGAAAATATTTTCTATGGGGTGTAGCATGAAATGAAGCCCCAGAATCTATTACCCAGGAATCATTAACATTATCCAAACATAAGATTAAAGCATCTTGTAAAGTATTACTTGCAATATTAGCTTCCTTACTGTCATTTTCATTTTTGTCTCCTTCTTTGTTTTTTCGAGACCAACAGTCTCTCTTTAGATGACCAGGCTTTCCGCAGTACCAGCAATCTTTCTTTCCTCTAGATTGAGAGCGTCCTTTCTTTGACTTCCCTCGCGACTTCTCATTCCCAGGGCCTTTTCCTCTTTCCTTTGATCTTCCTCTGTTCTCCACATTCAAAACACTACCTGAGGATGTTGGAGTCTCACCTGTGCCTTTCCTTCGCATTTCTTCGCTTAGGATAACACCAACAATATCATCAAATACCAAAGTATTTTTGCCAGAGATAGAGTTACTTACAACCATAACCAAGCTATTTCAGCTTTCTGGCAAAGAACATAAAATCAAGAGAGCCCTAACCTCTTCTCCAAAGGTAATTTTTACCGAAGACAGTTGACTGGTAATTGTATTAAATTCATTTAAGTGCTCTGATACAGATCCTCCCTCACTCATTTTCAAATTAAACAAACGCTTCATAAGAAATACCTTATTCGAAGCCGAGGGTTTCTCATACAACTTTGCCAATGTCGCCATCAAATCTACAGTCATTTTTGCTTCTGTTATATTGAATGCTACAGACGGTGCAAGGCACAATCGAATGGATCCCAGTGCCTTTCTATCTAAAATGTCCCACTCTTCATCTGACATTGTGGTCGCTTTCTTTGCCTTTCCTTCCAATGGCTGCCACAAATCCTTTTGATACAAGTAATCCTCCATCTGCATTTTCCATAACTGATAGTTCTGGCCGTTAAACTTTTCAACCTTGAATTTGGAATCCTCCATTGCTCCCACTCAAATATGAGAGTCCTACCAATTTACAGAAAACCTCGCTCTGATACCAATTGTTTGGGTTTCAAGCAGATCCGAAGCAAATATGAACTAACAATTATATGCAGATTTAAATACAAAAGATAAAGAAATAAAACAAGACACAGATAACACAGAGATTTAACGTGGTTCACGCAGAATGGGTTACGTCCACCATACATAGTCATCCAATCTTTCTTATTATCCAACAAAAACAGTACATCAACCTTACAATGCCTTAAGCATCCCAGCCGCTTATAACATGCGTTTTTAGGGAAAAAACAAAGTCGGCCTTTTTAGGGTTTTATTACAATGTCGGTTTTCATCAAAAAATACCCCCAAAAAAAAATTCTCGGGGGCTCCTGCCCCCGAACCCCCGCTTTTCTTAGGGGCTGCCACCCCCAAATCCCTGCTCGGGGCCTGGCCCAGCCTTGGACCCCGCCAAGGATACGTGCTGAGTGTACAGTACTTTGCTGATCAGTCGCCACATTTCAACAATCTCCCACTTGGAGACTAATCAAGCTCCACCCCGAACACAGTTTGCCACCCTACAACAAAATTCTTAGGACACACAACCTTCAAAATGAAAACACGCTCTGACACCACTTGAAGTAGTCACAGGTTAGGAGGGACCTCAAAGAGATCAATTTGGACCGGTCAGCAAGAGTAAACATAATACAAACACAAAGGACATGATGGAGGTAATGCAGAATAGATTGAATTATAACATGCAAACTGATTACAACCAACCGGTAACAACCGGGTTCTATAAACTGGCTCACAGGCCTACTAGAACATACTCAAAGTACAAAATAGGTCACAATCGGGATCTCAAATCTCAAGATCTATCTTCTATGCTTATTCTAACTATCTCCCACCATACTAATGCTCTATTATAATGATTTATATGATCCAAGGGGATCCGGTAGGCCCAAAAAGGATCACAACCCGAAAAATAAGACCTAACGTGCAAAACCAACAAGGTCGGCCTTTGCCAAGAGATTCCTCCGAAAAATCCAAAGGATGAAGAGAATATCATGGGAAAAGGTTGATCACATGCCAAGGAACATCAGAATCAACACTTAGGGCTCCGCAAGCTACGAAAGGGATCTGGTAAGTCACCAATGCAAATAGGTCTAGGCAACTAGTAACAGGAAACTGACTCAGAAACTAGTAGCAATATCTTGCCGGAAAATGATCCAAATGCTCCAAGGTTTGGAAATAAGGAAGATGAGCAAGTCTTCAAGTAAAATCCAACTCCACAGGTTCTGGTGAGCCAAATATGGGACACACAAAAATAAATGTTGAGACTGCAAACAAAAAGCAAAACATAAAGGATGCAAGATTTCCATGAACCGAGAATGCTCCTACATGACAACCCCTTCTCAAGCTTTGAGGGTTTCTTTTCTCAGAAGTGTTACAGGGTCACCAAATTTGCCTTCTTGTGTGGATCTAGAGAAGGACAATGTTTTTATCAGTTTTGGAGTAAAATAGGCCTCACCATTGTGTTCATAATGTCCCAAAACCCTAAGATCAACTATTATTTCATTAAAATTTTGGGTCAATTTGGTTGAGGGCACAAAAAACAAGGTAAAATATGAGTGTAGCTAAAAAGTATAGGGATTTTGGAGTAAAAAAAAATCGCCATCATGCTCCAAAGGCCCAAAAACCTTAAGATTGCTTATCATTGGCAAAAATTTGGAGACACACTTTACAAGGTTCAAAAAATCTATATGATCCTACTATCTCCATTAGCATGTACCTATGTTCGATTATTTTTTGCAAAAATAGGTTTAAAAAAATCTCAAATTATTTTGCTAAATTATTCATTAAAAGTTATGCAAAATTTTAAAAAGAAAAGGGGTCGATTTTTGTTTGTTTAAAAAAGAGGCATACCTTTTTCTATAGTAAGTACTTGCATTAGTAGCATACGTGCTTGCAAAGGGTCAACTCACAAGGAATATTCTTTCCATGCATTTTTTTTGTAATTTTTAATTAAAAAAAGAGAATATTCTTTTGTGAAGGCATATTTCAAGATTTTTTTATTAAAGGAGGAGCATATTCTTTTTGGGTGAATATTCCCTATTGACATCAATGCCCAATGGGCCCCCATTTGACTAGGGGCTAAGCTTTATAGCCCCTAGTTGTCTTTGCAAGCCCCTTTGAATAACTTTTAGTAAATCGAGTATAATTTGCGCATATGAACTCCATTTTTCACAAATGAGATATCAACAAAAAGTTAGTTTTGGTAGCGATCCAGATGTGTAGGTAGTTTTCTTAGATTTTACACCTTTTTCTATACCAAGGCTCCAAAGTCAAATTTTAGTTTCACACTTTTAGGTCCATAACTTGCATATACATACTCTATTTTTGGGAAACCAAATATTGTCAGAAAGCTCTTAGAGTCCTCTATCTAGATCTATTGTTATTTTTGACAATTTTTTTCCTAGGTAGTTTTTATTCAATATTTTGTGTTTACACTTTATGGTTGATTACTCGATTCTTTTGGCTTTTGACAACTTTCTATTGCATTGGATGGTTTCCTTGGGCTATTATACATGTATTTCTAACACTTCGCCCTATTTGTGCATTTTGCAAATCCTTTTCATGCACTTCTTTGTTTGTAGCTCAACATTGAGATAAAGAGTCAATCTTATGTATGATTTTTGGGGATTTTATACATAATTATGTTGTGTCTTGTTTTGTACATGCATTGCATTATAAACTTTCATAGGGGGTTATGTAGTGCCTTTTGTTTTGTCATCACACCTTTGTCTGGTGACTATCCCTCCACAACAACATCAAATACTAGATATTCTTGTCTCATGCGTATGTGCATTTGTTGCATACCTTTTTCAGTTGCAGGTACTTTCTTGTGCATATTTGGATCCTCCTTCATGCACTAATTGGTGACACACAATTTTAATGGATCTATCATTACTTTCCCTTGTCGACATTACGGGGGGGCGTTCTACTATTTGTGTTAATGTTTCCTTAGTTTCACTTTAGAGTGAGATACACATTCATTATTAATTCCTATGTACTATTCGGATGCAATGGTTATATCTCTGTGAAATGGAGCTTTTACCATATAGACTCTTGCATTCAGTTTGTGGAGGTGACTTATCCTTATTTGATTAGTGTTCTTCAAACTATTGGCACTTGTATTTTTTACTAGTAGTTTACTCTTACATGGTTGAGCATTGTCATTGGGTTCACTCATGCAAATTGGAATTTTGCAACATGAGATTGCAAAATCAAACAACAAATTAGAAGACCTTCCATAAATGGGAGTGGGAAGAAAAATACGTCATATTCCTTAAAAGACAATATTACAAAATTAAGATTACAAAGCATAATGATGTGCTTATATAAAGAGCTCAAAGATACCCTAAGTTAAAATCAGGAGAACTAAAGTAAAGCATGAAGGAGTTAAATAAAGCTCAACTAAAGTATTGCTAAGTAAATTTAAGCTAGAAAAAACATGATCGTAGATAGAAAATCACAACTCTAGATAAAACAACATTCACTCATGTAGATTCATGCACCATATGTATCTCCAATTGTCATAGATTTTGTGTTTCTTTTCCATCTAATTTTTTGAGTAGTGTCTTTGGGGGCACTCATAAAAATTATTGTCTTCTTGATCCTAATTATCATCTTGGTTTCAGAGGAGGTTTCTTCATTCAACACTATAACAGTTATCATTCAATAATTGTCTACAACTTTTTTGTGCTTTGAGGATGTTCTTCATGTTCCTATTCTTGTTTGGGACATTTTCTTGGAGGGTTTTTAGTCCTTCATTCCTTTTTCTCTCTTTTGGAGTGGAGTTTTTTCCCATTGGGTTTTTCCCCTTTTCCTTCACTTTGAGAGACCATTTTTTGTACATGGGTATCTCATCAAGCCTAGTTGTCATGACCCATTCTTGCATTTAATGCATTTAGAGGATTTTTAACTTCTCCCTAAATTTCACTTAAGGAGGGTAGTTAGATCATTTTAGCTAGAGCTTTGCTATTTCATCTAGAGTTATGCTTGTCTATCTATCGTCATGCTTTTTATAGATTAAGTTCACTTAGTGATACTTTAGTTGAGCTTTATTTAGCTCCTTCATGCTTTACTTAGTTCTCCTAATTATAGACTAGGGCATCTCTTGATTTCTATAAAAACAAGCCTTTATGCATTATAATCTTCATTCTATAATCTTTTCTTTTGAGGAATATATCATTCTTTTGTGTTACTCTCGTTTGTGGAAGGTGTTTTACTTTCTTGTTTGATCATGTCGGGTTCTGTTGTAAACTTTTGTGTTGTTTATCACTATCTTTCATCAAAGGATACATTAGTTGAAGAATCACGAACATTATTTTTCCCATTCCTTCTAAGCATTGTTTTTCATAATTTCAACATCTAAATATACTTTTATGAAGGATTTTGGATATACTATTGTATTCAAATCCATCTTTTGGTGTACTCTTTCTTCTTTTTTTCTTACCAGTACATTTTTACTTAGGTCTTACCATCATTCATAGACTTTCTCCTCATCCACTCGTTGAGAAATTTTGTAACAAGGGCATCCATCTTCAAATCTACACATAACCACTAAGTGTAACACTTACATTTTTCTAATATATAGGAAAAAGGAAAATTAACAAGATGTAGTTATCCTCTTTTTCAATCTTAGCATAAATTTATAATTAGATGACATAAGATTAAATTAAGAGAATTCTAGTGTTTTAAAAATGAGTCTCCTTTTATTGTTAATGAATGTAATCCTCTTTTAAGGTACAACTTATGAAAAAGACTCTTAGTTTAATATATTTCTCTTATTCTCTTCCATAAAATAATTTGTGATAATTTTACTAGAAATGTTCAAGAGGGTGTAATTGAAAAGCCACAAAGTTATTTTACCGCAATATTTTAATACATCCTTAAGTAATATTCATCTAACATGACTATGGAATTTTTCTCATTTACTATTCATTTTCATTGGTCCATATCTTCGAAGATATCCTATGTCTTCACATTTCAAGGTTCATAACATGTGTCATTAAACGTGTACTTAATATATGTATAGGATAAATTAGCTATGATCTCTATCATTAGAATCTTAATTACACTAAAAATATAAAATATTGTATTACAACAAAAACCCACAATACTTGAAAAGAGGTATCCCAAGCTTTCTAATATGGCCGAACCTGGTTCATATACCATATATTGATAAATTTGGTAAAAATATAGTAAAAGAGATTCCTCCTTGGTTATTAAAAAATACATTAAATGATAGACCATACACATAGAAATGGAAATAATAGTGCAACAACAAAAAAAATGGAAACCATAAGAATGTCAATGTACATGGGAAAGACTCTCTTAAATAAAAAACTTGACACCAAAGAGAGTACAATCTTGTATAAATCTCAAATGAAGAGTGCATTAACATAATTTATCCCTCTTAATAATATAGTTCCAACAACATAATGACACAATTCATGAAAAAACTTACATATTATTATCCCATTATTTGATTATATAGCCAATTGAAATACAAGATACTATATATGATATTCAAAATCATGTTGAAATCAAGGACAAAACTAAGCAACCAAAAAATGACAATTCATATTTTAATGCCCTTCACATATGCGAAACCTTATTGAATAGTATGTTGTTCTTGTTGGGAAATGTATATGTAAACCGTTTAGCAACTAAATTAAAATCTAAACATAATTATTTAACATGTAGGTATTTTCACATTACCTCGTTAATGAAAATATCAAAATAATGAAATCTATAAAAAGAATTAGTTGTATTTTTGGATGTAAACTAAACTCAAAAAAGAAACAATGAGATAGATAAAATTGAAATAATCATAAAGAGAATGACATTGATATATCCTATGAAAACTATTAAAAAAAAAAAACTACCCTCCAAAGCAATGAATCAATGTATTATTTAGTAACAAATAGTCACAATACAATGTACCACACTTTTTACTTAACTTGAATATCAACTTTTTCTTTTGGTGGGAAAATAATAGTATAACATTGCAAAAATTCCTTCCATGTACATATTATTTCTCTCACCTCTATTATATAGGCTTAAGGAGGCCTTGAAAACCAACAACAAGAAATACCATTGGCCCAAACAAGGTCCCAAAATAGAATTTTATGAATTATCATATGATCCTCACATTTCTATAGCAATTTTAGAACCAAAAAACAACTTTTTCATGAGCATATTTGACATCTATTATACAAGTTGATATATTTAACTCCCAAGCACTCCCTCATGAAGCACAAATAATATCCCATGTCTATTTAATGATAGAAAATTCTTTTATAAGTCTACTATGTAATCGTCTTATCAAAGCCCTTGCATTTCATAATATCTCATGCACCATTAATGTTCATATATTTTATTACACATCTTTCATGACGAGATATTATTTTACACACAATATGTGAATATTTAGAAATGACATAAAGTGGGATGTCTAATTTCATGATGACATATATAATAATTTAATAATTAATTAATACAAATAACAAGACTTGGAATACATATGACACCTAATCCCGACATACACTCCCATCAATTTTTGTGTAATTTAGAATAGGATTACATATCTAAAAAATATGCAACACTAGTGAGACTAACATTCATAAGGTATTGGAAACACACCCAACTAGTTGTAACTTGAAGAAAGGTACACAAATCACTAAAAGTCCTACTATCATACTATCTATCTCAATCCACAATCAAAAGTCCTTAATTTACAATTAAAAAAATAGTTAAAGACACTTTTATTATATTCCAAGGACACATATACCTCCTTAAGTCTCCCATTGCATGGGAACTTCTAGTCTAAAAATGACCAAAGGATCCAAATAATACATACATATAGGATATGACTAATTCCTTTATCACAATGTCAAAGAACACATTGGTTAGAAAACTTGCAAACAAAATATCGTAACCATATTAGGAATTAGTTAGAAACTTCACAAACTACAATCTCAAGGATAGTTATCCTTGTATTGCAGAGCATGGGTGGAAAATGGTCCACTCCATCTCTGAGTCCACCTTGGAGGTACTTTATCCTCCTCGATCAAGCCTACGAGCACAAATCAACCTCCTAGTTGATGAGGCTTAACCCTTGATGGATGACATGCTTGATAAGAATATGCAGACTATCTCCCTCCACCAAGCTCAAGAGCAAACATGTGCCTCCTAGCCCATGAGGCTTAATCCCTTATGGTTGTCATGCCTAATGAGGGCTATGTCGAGTCTTCACCTCTCGTGAACTTGAAAGGTTTATCGACCTTCTTGTTTTGCAACCATTTTTATCTAGTTTAAAATAGATTAACTATATGAATATGTCATAACATATTTATCATAATAGAAATACAATTGGTTTTACATAACTTGGGAAACAATACTCAAATTGTAAAATAATGCAATTTCTTTCAATTATCCCTATATAATTTCAACAAGGAATATATATTGCATTCATATCTAATTCATTTTTTACTTTCACACATAAATTTATTGATTCTTCTCTTTATTTGCCATTTCCTAATTTCTAATCAAAAGCTCATTATTTTATCAGATTATTTATTTTCTCATTTCTTGTTTCTCATTCGGCGATCCTTCATGGATACCTTCTTAATGAATATGTTTGCCCTATTTAACACTTCAAATGAGAAAGGGACATACCTATTATTTTTCACGATTTATACCCCTTCAACATTGCTACCTTTTTAACGAGTCACAACTCTTCTTTTTAATCATTGGCCTAAAATAACTTAATGCAAGTGAACTCTTGATTAATCTTCAATTGTTTTTTTTGGTAATTGTTCTTAATGTTATGCATTTAAACCTTGATCGATTCCCTTAATTAAAATGCTACTATTTCATTAACTTAATAGCCTACGTTTGACTAGAAAAAGGTTGCAATTTGATTCTTAAATAAGGCCTCCGTCTCCTACTTTGGTGGGGGCATGACAAAGAGGGTGAACAATAGTGAAATAAAAGAGTCTACCCAAAAGAAACAAGATGTATGACATTTTGACATAGGAACATCATTGATTGTTTCTAATCAAAATATATGTTAAATTAAGTTGTGTTATGGTTAGTAACTATTGAGATCATATCTTAAACGATTACTTTATAACTTGAACTACTATTAAGGAGTATAATAATGCTTATTCTATGTTGACTATACCGGTTTCTTCCACAACAATATAATAGGAATTTACATATGCATGTTGTATGTAAAACTCTTTTTTTGTGAGCACATCACCACATGGTTTTAGATGTCCTTTACATGTCAAGACACCAACACTTTACACGTCAATACATATATTGTTCATTTTGAGTATAGTAGAATATTTATTCCTTAACTCTAGTTAAATACAATTTCTATAGTTTGCATTTATTTTTTCAAAATTTTAATTATTATATGAGAAACAAACCAATCATATTTATAATTTTGAAGTGTTTAAAAAGCAAAATTTATATCTATATAAAATCAAGATTCTTATCCAATTTTACTTATATGCAAAAATAACTTACAATAATTCTAGTTTCTAAATTGATAAGACACACTAATTATATCAATATTTATTTTTATAACTAATAACCTAGAACTCTTTAGATACACACAAGAATCTCCTAAAAATTCTATTAAATTCTTTTTATGACTTCTAAATTAGATTGTGCGAGTTTGTTTGCATATGATAAAAAACTCTATTAAATTTGTAATAGCTTCCAAATCTTTAAACACAATTTAACACAAGAATCCCCTAAAAATTCTATAAAATTTGTAAGCCCTTTTTGATGTGAAAATTTCAGATTTTGTTATTTTTGCAGTTTTAAGGTTAGGGAAAGGTATTTAAGCCCATAGGCTTCTATTCTGGACTGTACCTGTCTCACACTCATAAACCACCAGAATTTTTACGGATTCAAGAATATTTTTCAGCCGATCAGAAAACAGATTTTTTTGGGCCCATATAAAAAAATCTGTTGGAGTTTGGTATCTGAAGGTTTTTGTAATTATCGTTTCGTTAACTTGCAGCAGTGACAACAATAAAAATGCCTTGCTGTTGAAAATCAAGGATGGACACTGTACTACTGGCGCTCGGTTGAGAAAATTCTGGAACTGATTAACTTCTGCAATACCTCCTGTCTTTCGCCGCCTTCTACCACCGCTCAAATTTCCTATGAATACTGCAAAGTAAATTATTGAGTACACGAGCAGTCAAACAAATCTCACGCACTGACCGGTATTTACATTCTCCTCTTTGAAGAATCTTTGTCCTGTTTGAGAGTTAATTTTAGCATTCGTTTCTCTGCGGTTTATTTTTCTGCTGGACAAGTGTAAAGATTTATATTATTTGGAACTCGTCCAGTCTCGTATAAATCTCCATTGGCATTCTTGAAAATAATTTATGCTAGGGTATAGAAAGAGGGATAAATATGGGTTTTTTTTTCTCGCAATACCGTTGAATTCTACAAACAGGTATAAATGAGAAGGATAAATTTGGGGTCGTCTTATGCTCATGTGACCATACAACTTCATTCTGTGCAATCCCACAATAATAGCAGTCCATGAGACCACTCTTCGTTGAAGTATTTGTCAAACAGTTCACGCGCATTCTGTATGCTTCCACATCTTGCGTACATGCCTACCAGAGCATTGCCAACACCAATATCCGACAGGATTCCACTTTCAATTATTGTTTTATTAATTCTCATACCCTGTTCCAAATATCCCAGTTTGGCGCACGTGTGTAGGATGCTGGCACAATCTTCTTATAAAATCATTGAAAATGTTGCACTAGCTGAGATAATTACCAATATGTAAAGCCATTCAAGATGTTTAGGAAGAGCAGGGCAATCTTCAATGGATATGGTCGTGAATGTACCGATTTCAATTGTAGAGTCTACCAGGTTTACGAGAAATGGGTATAGTGGTCACTATTGCAATTTTATTTTACATCTGCTCTTTGGATATGCCAAGAGTTTCTAATGACTTTTGAACGAATCCACTTTGTGCAATGCCTATGATCTAGGAATCCCTTGAAACCAGTTTACTTTGAGGAATTCTAACAGTTTGCATGCCTTGTTTGTAATTCCACATTGCCCTCCAAATTGCATGAGTGTTGGACTGTTGGCCTCTCCCTTGCCTTCACACCATCCATCGGAACCTCAACAGTCCACCCCAATGCCTTCAAAAAAAATTTAGCATCGAAATTTCAGATTTGTGTTTCCAGTCATATTGTTTCCTTAGTCATATTGTTTCCTTAACATCATTGAGTGCTTCGCAGTTAAATTTTTTTGTCTAAATCTTTTGGATCATAGTTTTGGACCATCTCTCACTATCTTCTTTTTCACCCTCCAAAACTTTCTTGATTCCATTTTTTGGACTGTTCAGACCTCCCTTTCTATCATGCGTTTTTCGCCAACTCCAACCCCTCAACTTCCAAACCTTGATCATAGTTTGGACCATCTCTTATCCAACTACCTTTTCCATGTCAATCTCTCACTATCTTCTTTTTCACCCTCCAAAACTTTCTTGATTCTATTTTTTGGACTGTTCAGACCTCCCTTTCTATCATGCGTTTTTCGCCAACTCCAACCCCTCAACTTCCAAACCTTGTTCTAGGTATTCCTTTGGAGTCTGGATTTTTAACTTTCTTGTCATAAGGTATTCCCAACCTTTATCCTTGACATTTGAAAGCATTGTTATCTTTTTGAAGTTGTCTATTTGGACTTCCTCCATTTCACATATCTTGATGGTATGAGTTTCTTGTCACCCCAATCCTTGATGCACTGACTAAAGGCATGAAGTATAATTTCCCCTCAACCTCTAAAGTCTAAAACTTTCACCATTTTTCACTAATCATTTCCATCTACTTCCTTACACATCCTCTACACATCCAAAAGACATTGATGACTAAGGATGAAATCATATCTTTCTAGGAAAAAGGTTTTTCCCTACTTAGAAATCTTTAATGTGAAAAATGATTTGCAAGTCTTAAGCACGTTCTCGTGTCCCCCATCCCCCACATGGATTTTAATGTGTTTGTAGGCCTTTTAATCTTTTGTAACTATATGGACTTGAAAAAACTTATTAAATGAAGTTAGCTTTTCTACCAAACCCATGTGACTTATGTATGTATTGTTAATGTTTTTTCGTCTACTGTTTGCAGTTCATTCAAGTGCACATTCATTTTTTCCATCAGTCTACATTTTGTAAACCTGTACATTTATTTGTCTTTCAATGGAGTTTAAATAAAGCAAGAATTTAGTTAAATAGTACATTTTTTTACAACACCCCTGCTCTGCTTCTGCTCTATATGCTTAATAGCAAGCTTATTTCACTCATTCTCTTCTTTGATTTGAAACAATTGAATATTGTTTCAAATCTGTTTCAAAGCTTATTTCGTCTACTTCTCCGCTTATTTCACTCATTCTCTTCTTTCTCTCTAGAACTTAAAATGTTTGTGAAATGTGTAATTATCTCTTATGTGACTTTTCTTATTGTGAGAGAAAGGTTGTGACTTCTTCAACCCTTGTGTGAACCTAATGATGCTTTTGTGCTTTTACATAATAAAAGGGCTATTATGTAAAAGCACAATAGTTAAGGACTGGGAACTATTTGACAAATCCTTAGAACTATTTCAACACCCATTTTATGTCCACTTTCAGGACAAAGATAAGGACTGGGAACTATTTGACAAATCCTTAGAACCCATCAATATGTGAAAATTGATTTTTTGGCAATGTGAAGCCCAATTGGAATGATAATTGAAACTTTATACTGAAAATTTGCCTACTCATTGACCAAAGCAAAGAAGGGAAGTTTGATCATGCCAGCAATTGCTTGAAATTTTGTCTCTTTGTTGCATTTCCAGGCAACAATGGTGAAATACCAATTCCTCAAGTCTTTCACACAATTTACATACCTGTAATAGGTTACTATTTATTTTCCAACTGTTGGTAGCTCCTTTGACTAAACCAACAGTAATCACATTAGATTCTCCTACAACCAGCTTTTGAATGCTGAAGAAACCATGACCTCCAATCCCTTCATGGGGGATTCATCATGTAAACCCATGTCCTTTTAGGTTCATTTATATGGTTCTATTACCTCCAAAAATTATATTATGAACACTCCATCCTGATGCACCTTTCCGATTATAAAGTGTTCCTTATTTTACTATGTATCTGAACTACCCATTTTTTCTATGACATTTTTCACACACCTTTTCATTTCGACATCTTTTATACTTGACAATTTTTATACCAATTTTTTTACCATGTACCTGAACAACCTATTTGGATTACTTGCTGACAGTAATCCTGAGATTAATAAGACTTAAAAAATGATTTGACATGTCAACATGGGTTAATGTAATACTCATAACCCATTATGACAATTTTGAAAAGAATGCAACTCTGTTATGTTAATTAAGAAATCTAATTTTTGGCTTATAATGTTTGCAGTGACGGGAATTCCTTGATGTATACATAATGTGCAGTATCTGAGATATATAGTTAGGTTCAGTCTTCTTCAGAACATTTTGGTGGTAATGTTCATTCAGCAAAACAAAGTTTTCTCACATGGTCTTTTCCAATGATCCTGAGTTTCTCAATATAAATATATTTATGACTTTTTTTATTAAATCATGAACATTTAGTAATAAAAGGGAAATCTATTTCCTCCTTTCACCTCACACCATATTTAGTATGCTTGAATGCCTTTCTATCATTACAGTTTTAGTATAGGTTTTACTTATTCTTGATACCTTCTTTCTCTACTTTGTATTAGATTCCTCAATTCTTTCTTTGTAATAAGCTGAAATATATACAAGACCTTTTATTTAATCGCGCAGGTTTGATTAAATTCAGGGCTTCATAGCTTTCGTGTACTTAGAAAGAGTATCTATCCAGTGCCCTTTAACCTGTTACCGCATTCTTGGTCAGTATGATAACCTTGAGCTATTTCATAATATTATAATTACCTGAGCTATATGTTTCAAACTCCAATCCCTTATTTACGTTAATTCTTTCTGACGTTCCCATTACATACTTCCAAGATTATGCTAATTCCAAGGAGTTAAAAAGTTGACTACATTCTTGTAACCTGGTATAGAAATCCTTAGAACTGCTTTAGCATCTTTAGTTCTATTGGAGACAGGGTAATAGCCATGCACAGAGATTATGCATGACACTTAGCACACTTATACTCTGTTTAGAGCGTATACATGACTTCATTAGTCCATTTGCTTTCCTTTGGACCTTATTGCATGGTGAACTTGTGTTTGATTCTTTGTTCAGTTCTGTCCAAGTGTTCTATGATAGCCAGTCATAATGGAACTTTTAGCCTTGAGTTTTGAAAAGAGTTTCCCTTAACAATGAATAATCTCATAATACAACATTGATCCAAATATAATCTCTTAACTAGGTGTTTAGTGTTAAATTTAGTACTTTCAGATTGAATAAAACTCAGAAAATTAGAATAAGGTTAATTAGCTTATTGTTTCCAGACTTAAGCATAATAAAGGAAATGAAATGCAAAAGACAAAACACAGTTACCCTGGGAAAACCTCCTAGGAGGAAAAACCCAGCCAAAGGATCCTCAGATCTGATTATGATTTTAATTCAACTGAACATTACATATGGTCTGCAGCCTCTTATGAAGTTCGCTGCCTTTAATTATGGATCTGCAGATGTCTTGATGAAGTTCCCTGGCTGCTGTTGAGGATCTGAACTTCGCTGCCTTTAATTATGGATCTGCAGATGTCTGATGAAGTTCGCAGGCTGCTATTGAGGATCTGAAGTTGCCTAATGGAGTTCGCTGTCTACTGCTGCTATCTAGAGTAGTTCGCTGGTTGCCAGATCCCTGAATATGAAATTCGCTTTTCACCGAATATACTTTTCATCTGCTTGAATTGTGTTTTAATAATGAGAAGCAAATGCCACATTTATAGGAGACTTAGGAGACTTATTCCTTTTAACATGTCGGCCTTCTTTTAAACATAATTAATTATATTAATTCCTTATTAGATAGGGTCGGCCCTATCAAGGAGGCGTGAAGGGTTTAAGTGAAGTGTGGAACCTTTTTGGGTGCACCGAAAGGTATTGGGCCAGGCCCTATATTAAGGAGGCAGATTCCAATGTTGCCCAAGGCAATTGGAATCCGCCAGCCCTAATTACAATCAACACTCCCTCTTAATTAGGGAATAGAATCATAATCATAATCCTCCAGCTTGCACACAAGCATAGACTGGATCCACCTTGCATTGCTCACAGAGGGTGGAGAGGATCCTTTTCTACCATCTTACATTGCCCGCAGAGGATGGTTTAACAATTACACTTCTCTCTGAGAAGTTTACAATACCACCTTACATTGCCCGCAGAGGGTGGTTAACATTTACAATACCATCTTACATTGCCCGCAGAGGATGGTTAAGAATTATACTTCTCCCTGAGGAGTTTTACAATACCACCTTACATTGCCCGCAGAGGGTGGTTTTATACAATACAAAGTATCACTGAAATTGAGACTCCCTCTCAATCGGAGTTTCATTTTCCACAATACCAAGTCTATCCCTGAAGTGCACAAACTTCACTTTGGATAGAGGCTTGGTAAGGATATCTGCAACCTGCTCATCAGTGCTGACGTATTTCAGCTGAATGGCACCCCTTTGCACCATATCCTGAATAAAATGATAATGGGTTTCCACATGTTTTGACCTGTCATGAAACACTGGATTGATAGACATTTTAATACAACTCTGGTTATCACAGTGAATAACTGTAGGGTCCCATGGCTGACCAAACAGTCCAGCAAGAAGCTTATGAAGCCACACTGCTTCTTTGGATGCTACACTTGCTGCAATATACTCAGCTTCAGCAGTACTCAATGCCACTGAGGATTGTTTTCTGCAGGCCCAAGAGATCATTGCAGAACCCAAGCTGAAACAAATACCGGAGGTGCTTTTCCTGTCTTTGACGCTTCCAACCCAGTCTGCATCAGAATAACCTTCCAAGGTTATTGGAGTGTTACGTGGATACTTCAGCCCAAAGCCAACCGTGCCCCATAAGTACCTTAGAATATGCTTGGCTGCAACAAAGTGAACATGCTTGGGCAAACTCATGAACTGACTGAGAGCATTCACAGCAAAACATATGTCTGGTCTAGTGTTAACTAGATACATCAGTGATCCAATCAACTGTCGGTACTCGGATGGATCTGCAAATTCAGAGTTAGCTGCAGAAACGCTTAACTTCTTTAAGTTAGATTCCATAGGAGTAGACATTGGTCTACAATCCATCATTCTAAATCTTTTCAAAATGTCAATAGTATATTTTCCTTGACTTAGAAAGATTTCGTTAGATCTTTGCCATACTTCTAGACCTAGAAAATAATGCATTAGGCCTAAATCTTTCATTTCAAATTCTGAAGCTAATTCTTTCTTGCATCTAATAATGAGTTCATCTTTACCAGTTAGAAATAAGTCATCCACATAAAGAACTAGAATTAGCATTTCATCATTGGCTACTTTAAAGTAAATGTTAGGGTCAGCATCATTTTTACAAAAGCCTAGACTTAGCAAATATTTATCAATTCTTTCATACCAAGCACGAGGAGCTTGTTTAAGACCATACAAAGCTTTCTTTAACCTGTACACATGGGTTAATCTATCCTGAATCTCATATCCCTCAGGTTGCTCAATGTAGACTTCTTCCTCAATGACACCATTGAGAAAGGCAGTCTTAACATCCATCTGATGTAGTTTCCAACCCTTAGAAGCAGCAATAGCAATAATTGTTCTAATGGAAGTATATCTAGCAACAGGAGCAAATGTTTCTTCATAGTCTATGCCTTCCTTTTGGGAAAAACCACGTGCTACAAATCTAGCCTTATATTTTTCAATACTACCATCAGCATTATGTTTAATTTTAAATAACCATTTAGAGGAAACAACAGACTTACCTTTGGGTCTGGGCACAAGGTCCCATACATCATTCTTGATGATTGACTAATATTCTTCATCCATAGCAAGCTTCCAGGCATGATGACTTAAGGCTTCTTCAACATTGCAAGGTTCAGTTTCAATGAGATTACACATTAAAGAAACATAGTTGGAAAATACCTGAGGTCTCTTAGTTTCACGGAAGGTGCCACTTGGAGCAGCAAATCTTTCAGCTTCTTGAATGGTGTTTCTTACCCAAAGTGGTCTCTTCTTGGTAACGACAATGTTACTAGGAATATCAGTGGGATTCATGGGTTCTGGAGGATCATCATGATCATCTTGAGGTGGAGGTTCAACTTGCTCCCTCTGAATCTCAGGGTTAGTATCAACGTTTATATTTTGATTATCATTAGATTCATCAATAACACATGAACCTTTCGATTTCTTAAACACAATGTCTTCTTCAAATTTAACATCCCTACTTACCTCAGCATACCTTTGGCCTGGGATGTAAATCTTGAATGCTTTGGAGGATTCACTGTATCCGACTAGCATGCCTTTCTTTCTGGAGGGTTCCAACTTTGATCGCTTTTCCTTGGGCACGTGAACATAGACGGGACTTCCAAAGATCCTGAGGTGATTAATGTCTGGTTTGAATCCCGTGAAGGCTTCTTCCGGGGTCATGTTCTTTAGAGCACGATGAGGACATCTGTTCTGGATATATACTGCTGTTCTAGAAGCTTCAGCCCATAGGAAGGTCAGCAAGTCTTGATCATGGATCATAGCCTTTGCAGCCTCCACAATGGTCATATTCTTTCTTTCAACAACACCATTTTGTTGAGGATTGTATGGCACACAAAACTCCCTCTTAATTCTTGACTCAACACAAAAATCATGAAAGCTACCGGAGGTGTACTCACCTCCATTGTCAGATCTTAAACATTTGATTCTTTTACCAGAGAGGTTTTCAGTTAATGCTTTAAACTCCTTAAATTTACTTAAGACTTCATCAGATTCTTTAGATTCCAAGAAGTAGATCCAAGTTTTCCTAGAGAAATCATCTATGAAGATTACATAATAAAGGAATCCACTAGGAGATGCTATAGACATAGGACCACATAAATCAGAGTGAACAAGTTCTAGTTTGTCTTTAGCTCTATTTTCACTTTTATGAAATGGACTTTTAACATTCTTACCAATAGCACAACCTTTACAAGTGTTATCATGAATTTGACTGAGTTTAGGCATACCTTTGACTAACCTTTCAAGGGATGGAAGGGCTTGATAATGTAGATGTCCAAGTCTTCTATGCCATAATTCACATGATTCCGGGGCCTCATTAATGAGGGCTTGAATAGGGTTAGTAGAGAGCTTATAAAGACTATCATATCTATGACCAATTATATGAGCAGATTTAAAACTATCTTTCTTAGACCAAGCAAGAATTTTTCCTTCAGAAAATGCAATTTGATAACTTTTATCTTCTAGAGCAGAAATGGAAATTAGGTTTCTTTTAATTCCAGGAACAAATAATATATCACTAAGATGCAAGGAAATACCAGAATCTAATTTTAGAGAAGTAGAGCCAGAACCTCTTACCGAATAACGAGCGTCATCACCAATTACCACATGAAGGCTGGTATCCTTTTCTACTAGGCCTGAAAGATGATCGCAGTAACCTGTGATGTGTCTGGAGGCACCACTGTCAATCAACCATGTATTGCTATCTGAGGGTACATTGCTAGATAGAGCGGAGATGAATAAGAAGTCATCATTTTGTTCTGAGACTTCATTTAGGTTTGCTTCACTTTGGTTAGGGTTAAGCTGACATTCCTTAGCATAATGACCGAATTTGTCACATCTAAAACATCGCACACGCGAGGTATCTCTTGGTTTCTTCCAAGGGTGTTGGGAACTAAAGGATCTGGAATCCCTATTTCTTTTAGGATAAGGTTGCTTCCAATTTCCCCTTTTCTTGCATTGAGCTGCAAGCATGTGATGTTCATCTACATGGAGGCTCTTGGATTGACTCCTTGTGAAGAGGCGAGACTCTTCTTGGATGCAATCATTCTTAAGGCGATCAAGAGTAGGTAACTTCGACCAACCACTTACGGTTTGGATAAATGACTCCCAAGAGTGAGGTAGACCATTAAGGGCAATCATGACAAGGTCTTTATCTTCCATGTTATGGCCAACTACACCTAGCTGATTCTTTAGTTCTGAAATTTTTATGAAGTAGGAAATAATAGAATCTTCTTTAGCCATTTTGATATTAAGTAGTTGCTGTCTTAACGTAATTGCCCTACTAAGATTGTTAACTTCATATGTACCTTGTAGGTGGCTGAACATTTCCCTTGCAGTGGTGAATGAAGCAATAGAGGTGACGAGGTGGTCTTTGACTGAATCAATGAGAATCTTCCTGGCTTTGATAGCATCCCTTTTGAATTGTTTCAACTCAGCTGCATTCGAAGGCTCGGTTAGCTCTTTTGCTTCAATGAATTGGAGAAGATCTTCTTCCTCAAGAGCTAACTTGATTCGAACTTTCCATGCAGTAAAATTTAGATTCCCATCAAGCCTATCTTCAACTTTCAGCCCCATTGACCTGATCTGCAAAAGCTACAGCAATCTGGAAATAAAGGTGTACTGAATTTTAAATCTGAAGATTGATCTAACCAATTAGCTCTGATACCATGTTAAATTTAGTACTTTCAGATTGAATAAAACTCAGAAAATTAGAATAAGGTTAATTAGCTTATTGTTTTCCAGACTTAAGCATAATAAAGGAAATGAAATGCAAAAGACAAAACACAGTTACCCTGGGAAAACCTCCTAGGAGGAAAAACCCAGCCAAAGGATCCTCAGATTTGATTATGATTTTAATTCAACTGAACATTACATATGGTCTGCAGCCTCTTATGAAGTTCGCTGCCTTTAATTATGGATCTGCAGATGTCTTGATGAAGTTCGTTGGCTGTTGTTGAGGATCTGAACTTCGCTGCCTTTAATTATGGATCTGCAGATGTCTGATGAAGTTCGCAGGTTGTTATTGAGGATCTGAAGTTGCCTAATGGAGTTCGCTGTCTACTGCTGCTATCTAGAGTAGTTCGCTGGTTGCCAGATCCCTGAATATGAAATTCGCTTTTCACCGAATATACTTTTCATCTGCTTGAATTGTGTTTTAATAATGAGAAGCAAATGCCACATTTATAGGAGACTTAGGAGACTTATTCCTTTTGACATGTCGGCCTTCGTTTAAACATAATTAATTATATTAATTCCTTAGTAGATAGGGTCGGCCCTATCAAGGAGGCGTGAAGGGTTTAAGTGAAGCGTGGAACCTTTTTGGGTGCACCGAAAGGTATTGGGCCAGGCCCTATATTAAGGAGGCGGATTCCAATGTTGCCCAAGGCAATTGGAATCCGCCAGCCCTAATTACAACCAACATTTAGAACTTATTTCCCTATGGTTTTGAACTTTAAGTATAGACAATGTTTGTGCTAATACTATGTTGGTAAGCAGATTTGTCACTTCAAAATATTCTACTATGTGCCCAATGGAGGAGTGACAAAAAGTTCCCAACAGTTGGATAGATCGTTCGTTGAAACACGATCTTTCTCTGCATTTGAGAGGGGCAAATCCCTCGTATGATAGGGGTATTTATATTTTCACGTATAATTAACCTTGAAAAGAAAATGAACAATAACTATGAATGAAGTTTAAGGAAATCTACACAACAAACATACGATTGCCACTTAGATTCCATTGGCCTTTAAACTTATCACTATCAACTCTAGACTACGCATGAGAAGAGAATGAAACAAAACATTAAGTTTGCATAACGCCTATATATTTCAGAGATACCAAAGAAATCTATGATGTTATCTGACCATTGTCGTCATGAAACTGGTAAACTAGTTTGCAAGCTCGTTATTTCAATATCACAGGATGATTACATAACATCGAGCAAATGAACACTTAACAATCATGGAAGTACTCCCAATCTGCCTTGTATTCAAAATGATGAAATTATACAATTCAAAATTTTAGCTGTCCCAAACTCACAAAATCCAAAAAGTCCTACCATCTCTCTTTCTAATATTTATAGCCTCTCAAAATAACTACCTCATAACCACCTTTGATTCTGAGTTAAAAACTAACTCATTTCTGCCCAAATTACAATGAGTTAATGTTGATGTGTTTTTTATGCACATGTGAACACAGAATAAAATACCGAAGTATCTTATCCTCTCTTGAACAAAGTTCCCGATTGCTGAAGATCTCGCTGAAGGATCAGTCGGAGTAACTCCAAGGTTCTGTTATGTAGGATCTCTACGTGTGGATAAGCTCTCTATGGTATGATGTGATTTTGTTGGAATCACAAGGGGACTTACACTTGACGACCTAAACGTCTGATTCGCTTTGAATATTACTGGAACATAGGATTTCACTATTCTAAATTTTTTGAAAAAAAGGAAAAAAGGATGAGGGCGAGGGAAGGATCTAATTCTGACACTAAGAATGTAGGAGCTATTGAGACATGGACCAACTAGGACTCGAACCTAGGACCTTCCATATGCTGCTAGAGTGCTCTACCACTGAGCTACTGGCCCCTCTTGGACCAGTCCATCGTCGGTTTAGGTGTGGCTTATTTCCGACACCAACACCCCCCCTAAGCCACACCTCTCGTGTGCTTGGGGCTCCTAGCTTGGACCTGGCTCTGATACCATGTTGAGACATGGACCAACTAGGACTCGAACCTAGGACCTTCCATATGCTGCTGGAGTGCTCTACCACTGAGCTACTGGCCCCTCTTGGACCAATCCATCGTCGGTCCGGGTGTGGCTTATTTCCAACACCAACAGGAGCAATGATTGATCTTTGATGAAATTCTAACTAAGTCTTGTTTTGACATCCCAGGACCATCTCCACAAGATTAGTGCGATCTTCGAAGCAAAGCTTTATGATGTTCAGATCATCGCTACAGGCATAGACACCATTAGGCTGATGCATATCAGTGAAGAAGAGACAATTGAAGTTAAGCTTAAGCTGAATGATTCCAGTTGACTACACAAGGCAAGTCTGCAATCAACAACTGCTAGTAGTATGGATATACAAATTTCACCATCAATCAAACACATTTCTTCCACTCATCTAATAACATGAAATCAAATCTGAGAAGTATAGAGACCATGCAAATTGTTGAATCGACCCATAGATTTCACCATTTCTTCAATGAAGTTTTACAAGCCTTTTACAACAACATCTTGGCAACAATCTTTGCCTTCTCTTTCTATTCTATTCTAATTGCTATACTATTAATTGACTTATTCACTATTTCTAACTATTCACCTTCTAACTCCTGATTAACTATTAGCCTTTACAAATGAGGAGCCAGCGCTTATATAGCGCCCTCAATACAAATCGATGGCTCAGATCAACTTGAAATCAATGGCTGAGATCTTACAATGAAAACCCTAATTAGGGTTTGTTACAACAAACTCAATTCTGGCCAATGAAACAATTGCATTGTTTGGACACATGTCTTCTTTGGAATATTCGACCAATGGATAACCGGGGTAGGTACATCGAAGTTAGTGCCATCTTTGATGAGTCAGGTACATTGAATCTGGATACGCTGAGGTGGACCAATCCGACTGGAGGAGTGATGACTGGGATGCCACCTTGTCTGACACTTGCAACTTGGTAGATATTCAATTTGATGATGCTGAGAAGCTAACTTTAGTTAACTCTTTTGAAACTGTCTGCTTCTCCAACGGATCCTTGCTCTGACCTCCTTTGTCTTTGATGTGCAGGATGGATGGTGTACCTTTCCTTGATGCTGGACTGGAGAAGGTCGTCCTTGTCTTGGTCTGGTCTTGTGGAGGTCGTCCTTGATCTGGCCTGGTCTTCTTTCATCTGCAAGACAAACCATAAGATGATTAAGGACACATAATATATTTATTCTAACATAGCATTTTATACCTTAAATCATCAACAAGAAGACATCAAAATGAAGTTTGTTCAAGATTCTTTCCAGGGACAGGCCCTATAAGAATTTCGCCCTGGACCCTCTGGAAGGGTCAAGAGCGAAATTTGCATTCCTGGCTCATATTGTTCTCACTTTGCAACCGTACTTGCTTAGATACATGCCCAAGGACGCCCTCATTCTCAACCAACACCAATCTTGATGCAAATTTGGGGCAAAAGAGAGGTTTTTAAGAATTTCACTCTGGACCCTTTGGAAGGGTCAGGAGCGAAATTCACCTTTTCGGACAAAATCTATCATGTTTCCACTCCAAAATACCTTCCAAGGCAAGCACACACTAGTTTTCCTTCCTCTAGAGCCCAGGAATCCACGCCTTGACCTCTATCATGAGCATTTTGAGTGAAATTGGGAATTTCGCTCTGGACCCTCTGGAAGGGTTAGGAGCGAAATTCACCTTTTAGGTCACAACCCTTCATTTTCTTCACTTCAATTCATCTTGCAGGGCAAAGTAACATCATTTCAACCTCAACTACGCCTTAGGACTCCTATAGTCTTGACTTGACACAAGGAGGAAATAGGTAGATGAAGAATTTCGCTTTGGACCTTTTGGAAGGGTCAGGAGCGAAATTCACCTTTTAGCTCAAAATTCACACTTTTGAAGGTCAAACATCTTTCCAAGGCATTCCAAATAGCTTTTCTCACCCTAGTCTAGGCCCGACTTAGCATAAAATTTGGAGGATAAGATGGTTTTTAGGATTTTCGCTTTGGACCCTTTGGAAGGGTCAGGAGCGAAAATCACTTTTTAGGACAAATTCTACCATTCAACTCACCTCCAAGGTCAAGGAAACTTTGCTCCATCCTTCCCTAAGCCATAAAAACCAAAAGCTTGACTTGATTTGCAAGGAAGATAAGTGATTTTAGGAATTTCACTCTAGACCCTTTGGAAGGGTCAGGAGCGAAATTCACCATTTGGCTCAATTCCTTCACATTTGATACTCATTGATAAGTCAAAGTTATTTCTAAGGACCTCTTCCATCAAAGCTCACCTTAGTCAGCACTAGGCTTGGCACAAAATTGCGAAAAAAGGTGGTTTTTGAGAAAATTCGCTCTGGACCCTTTGGAAGGGTCAAGAGTGAATTTCTTGTGTTGAGCTCATTTCTTCATATTTGATGACTCTTGAGAATTCAAGGACATGCCTAAGGACACCTCTAATCTTGACCCACACCAGACTTGGCATAAATTTGAGGGAAAAGATAGGTTTTGCACAATTTCGCCTTGGACCCTTTGGAAGGGTCAGGAGCGAATTTCATGATTTGCTTGGTTATCCTCATTCAATTCCATTCTTTTCACTTTGTTTACTTGACTCTTATCCTTGGATCCCTCTCCCATGCTTGCAACATTTCGCTTGACCTCAAAGTGACTAGAAAAGAGAATTTCGCTAGAAATCATGGCCAGGGACAGGACCTATAATGAATTTCGCCCTGGACCCTCTGGAAGGGTTAGGAGCGAAATTCTTCCTCTAGCCCAAAATCATCATTTTTTGAGACAAAAATCCATTCAAGGGCAATCTTAAGGGCTTCTATCATCCTTGTCTAGGCATGACTTGGCACAAATGTGAAAGGAATAGGTGGATTTAGGATTATCTCATTCTTGACTTGATCCTTCATCTTTTCACCCCCAATCTTCTCTAGAAGGTAACTAAACTTCATTCTCATGCAAGGAACAAAGTCTTAAGCCCAAGCAAGGTCAAAAAGGTAGGCTTGTAAGGAATTTCGCTGGGTTAGGAGCGAAATTCACTTTTTGGCTAAAATCTTCATCTTTCAAAGTGTCCAACTCCCTCCCAAGGCAAGAACATACCAATTTATCCTACATCACGCCAACACCTAGCCAAAACAAAGAAGGAAATAAGAGCTACAAGGATTTTCGCTCTGGACCCTTTGGAAGGGTCAGGAGCGAAAATCATGATTTGACCTTGATTCTTGCTTTTATCAACTCTAATTTTCTTTGGGAGGCAAACATAGACTACTCTCCTTTCATCTCCATCTTGGTCTTGACTTTAGCAAAGGGGAAAATGAGTGTTTTCAAGAATTTCGCTCTGGACCCTTTGGAAGGGTGTTGACGTGTATTTTGTACACCATCATACACAGAATAAAATACCTAAAGGCATCTTATCCTCTCTTGAATAAAGTCTCTAACTGCTGAAGATTCGCATGAAGGATCAGTTAGGATGACTCCAATGTTCTGGTTAGTAGGGTCTCTACGTGTGGATAAACTCCAGTGGTATGATGTGATTTGCTGGAATCACAAGGGGACTTACATCTGATGATTGAACTTCCGATCTGCTTTGCTGGAACACAGGCTCTTACTGGCTTAGATTTGAAAAAATGGAAAAAGGATGAGGGCGAAGAGAAGATCTAATCCTAATACTAAGAATGTAGGAGCAATGATTTGATTTTTGATGAAACTCTAACTAGGTCTTGTTTTGACATCAATGGACCATCTCCACAAGGCTAGTGCGATCTTCTAAGGGAAGCTTTATGATGTTCAAATCATCACCGCAGGCATAGACACCATCAAGTTGATGCATATCAATGAAGAAGCGACAAATTGAAATTGAGCTTAAGCTGAATGATTCCAGTTGACTACACAAGGCAAGTCTGCAATCAACAAACTGCTAGTAGTATGGATATACGAATTCCACCATCAATCAATCACATTTCCTCCATTCATCTAATCATCTACCATCTAGGATTGAAGACTCAACAAGAAACCATGCAAATTGCAAGAAACGACACACTTCACCATTACTTCAATGAAAATGGAGTTTGTTTACAATCAATGGCAACAATTTCTTGCCTTGTCCTCCTATTCTACTCTAATTACTATTCTATCAATTTCTAACTACTCTCTATCTACTAACTGTTTTCTATTATTTACAACTCTCTCTCCTTCACTTTACAAAATGAAATGTCAGGGCTTATATAGTGCCCACAATACAATTTGATGGCTTAGATCAATTCAAGATCAATGGCCAAGATTCAACAATGAAAACCCTAATTAGGGTTTGTTACAACCATTACATAACATTTAATGCTTGACCAATGATAAAATTATATTGCTTGGACACATGTCCCCTCTAGAAAAATCGACCAATGGATAGCCGGGGTAGGTACATCGGAGTTTGTGCCACCTTCCATGAGTTAAGTACATTGAATCTGGACATGCTGAGGTGGACCTCACTGATTGGAGAAATGATGACTAGGACGCCACCTCATTTGACACTTGTAACTTGGTAGATATTCAACTTGATGTTGTTGAGAAGCTTGCTTTAATTAATTCATCTGGAACTATTTACTTCTTCAACGAGCCCTTGTTCTAACTCCTTGTGTCCTTGATGTGCAGGATGATGATGTACCTCGCCTTGGAACGCTGGATTGAAAGAGGTCACCCTTGTCCTTGCTTGATCGTCCCGGCGAAGACCGTCCTTGATCCGACTTGATTTTCCTTGATGAGATCTCCATTTGATGCCTACACAACATTTCAAAATTAGTAACATGATTTTGCAATGAAAAGCATAGATTAAATTAATTTTAGGAAACCTCATGATAAGTCCTTGAATTATCATTTCCTAAAAAACGATTGGGCTACTGGAATTCAAAATTTCAAAATTCAAAATTTAAGCTATGACGATCAACGTTCAAAATCAAAACAATAAATCCATATCGCCATACCTCTCTTGAGAGCTAACACTAGAATGCAAAATGAGGAATTTGCCTAGGCAAAATTAACGTTAGAAGCCTTCAACGTGATCTTCAAGGATAAGGAACGTCCTCTTTATCAATTCGCCACCCTTGGAGTCTTTGATGTGTTCTTCAATGTCCTTGGCAAGTTCGCCTAACTTGAAACTCGAACTCCTTTGATAATGCTTGTGCCTTCCTATTGATAATACTCGCACCTTGAACACAATTTGCACCTCCTCTTGAATTATAATTTCGCACTTCCTTTGTATACTCCAAGTCGCATATGAAAAGATGATAAATGATGATGTGAAAATGAAATAAACTACTCCTCCTTTATAGGCGCTCACCTTCATATTGACCCTAGGCCGACTCTGGTGAATAAGGCAAATTTAAAATAAACTTAAAGGCCAACCCTTGTAAAATGAAACAAATTTTATATCAAGCGCCCCATTTTTATTAATTAATTTAATGCTTATAATTTTAAATAAACTCGATTTTTAAAAGGCAAAAATTAATTAATAAAGGCCCGTGCGCTAATTTTAAATGCTATTTTAATTGAATTTTTTTTTTTTTTGATTTTGTCGATTTTAGCATTTAAAATAAATTCAAAAAATGATTTAACGCCAAGAATTTTAAAAAAGGTGGAAAGATGCAAACCTAACGCTCTGGTCCCTGACTGAGGGACAGGAGCGAAATCTCAATTTGGTCTTGATTCTTGTGTTTTTGACGCTAAAACCTCCATCTCCACATTGAATTTGGCATTTTTGCTGGGAATTTCGAACTTGACTAACTTGATTTGGTGAATGAATGTCCTCTAAGGTGGATATCGCCCTGGTCCCTTGGTGAGGGATAGGAGCGAACTTCCATATCTAGCTCAAATTGGTAACATTTTGTCGTTCACTTCTTTTGTGTCGCCTTCCAAATGACGTTTTAAACCTTTTGCAACTTTGTTTTGACATGATTTTCGAAGGAAAATGAGTGATTTAGCTAATATCGCCCTGGTCCCTTGGTGAGGGACAGGAGCGATCTTGGTGTTTCTCCTTAATCTTGCTTGTTCGATCACCAATCTGCATTATATGGCAAGTAATGACGTTGTCCCTTCATTCCACTTTACTTCACTTGGCTTCTACGAGGCATATTTGATGCTTGGAGGATTATCGCCTTGGTCCCTTGGTGAGGGACAGGAGCGATCCTGAAGTTCTAGCCAAAATTTGCTATCTTCCAACCTTTGTTCTTTGTTCATTGCTTCCTAAATGATGTCCTTGATCTTGTGTATCCTTGCCTTGTCATGATTTTGAAGAAAAATGAATGATCTTGTGCAAATCGCCCTGGTCCCTGACTGAGGGACAGGAGCGATATAGGTCCCTTGGTTCAATTGATGACCCTTTGACGTTTGAAACCTTTACATATCGTTTTCTTAAGACACCTTTGATACTTTGCAACTTTGTATAATCCTGACTTGGCATGATTTTTGCATGAATTGGCAATTATGGTGAATATCGCTCTGGTCCCTGCCTGAGGGACAGGAGCGAACTTCAATGTCCTGGGCTCATGCTTGCTTCCATCAACTTGTAATTACTTTCATAATGTAGAATGAGGTCCCTTTGATCCCCTTGGACACTTGATACTTGTTAAACCTTCAAAATCTAGGCCCTTATGAAAATTTCGCTCTGGTCCCTGACTGAGGGACAGGAGCGAACTTGGACACTTGATGTAATTCTTTCAATATTGGCGACCTTTGATACTTCGTTCTTCATTGAGACGCTTCAAAACGTCCTTGCCACCTTTCACCTTGACTTGGAGTGGTTTTAAACTTGGAGGAAAGGCACATAACTAAGATATCGCCCTGGACCTTGGCTGAGGGATAGGAGCGAATTTGTACTTGTAGGCTCCATCACATTTTGCCAACTTCAAAATTTATCTTCAACGGATTCGTAATGTATCTTTTCATTCATCCATGGCTTGGAATTCATTGTAACTTGGCAAGAAATTTGTCTAAGGTAAAAATCGCTCTGGTCCCTGACTGAGGGACAGGAGCGCCCAGGCTAATATAGGTCCCATTTGGTGTCTTGCAATCTTCAATTTTGTCTTCAACGAATCCGTAACACCGTCTTTGCTTGCCTCAAACCCTAAACTTGCTTGATCTTTGCCTAAAACATGCCTTATAAGGAATTTCGCTCTGGTCCCTGGGAGAGGGACGGGAGCTACACTGAACTTCGCCCTGGTCCCTGACTGAGGGACAGGAGCGATTTTGCATTTTGGTCCACTTTTCTTCATGTTTGTGTCTTCAAATTATATTCAACTGGTAAAATGCACTTCCTTGGACCTCTTCAAATCGTCAAGTTGTTAAAATCCTGCAAGGACAAAGCAATATTTGATTTTGAGCTCCGGTCCTTCATTGAAGGACAGGAGCGATTTTGACTCCTGGGGCATTTCCGTGTTCGTGAAATTCTTCAATTTATATTCAACGGAAAGATCATGCCTTTCTTTACCATTTCTACTTGAAAAATCATCTTGATCCTGCAGAGATAGTAAGATTTTTGAAAACGAGCTCCGGTCCTTCACTGAGGGACAGGAGCGATTTTGCTCTTACAGGCCAAAATATCATGATTTCACAAGTTTAATCACTTCACAAGGCAAAAACAAATCATTTCCGATGCCCGGGATCAAATATCAAAAAACTCAAAATTTGGTCAAACATACTCAATTGGACAAAATTCACAATTTCATCATTCACACTTAGACAAATTTAGGACTATGCATTCAAAATTCCAATTGAAAATAGACCATTCTGGCGAATTCACTTTATTCAAAATTGCATCCTACGAAAGGAAGCTCAAAAAGCTCTCAAGACTGACTGGATTCTGGCCTGAAAACGTCAAAATGAAAAAAAACCTAAGGCTTGACCCTAATCCAGACAACTGACAAACTAAACCAAAACCCTAAAAAGCAAAGCGAAAACAAACAAAACGAGCAAAAACATGGGTCCCCATTTGCAATGGGGCGATGTGTGAAAACGTCACAACAAAGGGTTAGGAGCGAAATTTCTATTCTAGGCTCAATTCACCTTCAAACTGACTTGACTTTGTCTTAGACTCGATCCTAGATCCATTTCCTTCCATATCCTTGCAAACTTGCTCGACCACTCTTTGACTTAGGCGAGATCTTGAGTCTTTGGTGAATTTTCGCTTTGGACCCTTTGGAAGGGTCAGGAGCGAAAATTGAAATTCGCTCTGGACCCTTTGGAAGGGTCAGGAGCGAATTTTGACATTTTAGCCTCTTTGTCAGGATTATTTTATGGAATATAACATTTAAGTATAAGTGATAGGATGTTTGAGAGTGGTTTCGGACCTCCAGGAGTTATATTGCAAAATCTAGTTTTTGGAGGATTATTCAGTTTTCCAGACTTAGTCAAATTTTAGGATCAGGACATTCCAGACTTAGCCAAATTTCAAGACATTTAAAGATCAGGATGACATTCCAGACTTTATCACTCACCAACTTGACCTAGCTCGGACCTTTAAGAATGATACTCACTTACCAAGCAAGACACAATTAGTAACAACAGCAAAACCAAGCCCTAAGGAAGACTCTCAAAGAAACCTTAATTCTGGGGCCCTGTGGACTCACCCTGGCTCAAGAAAAGCCTGCAATCCAACGATCCCCTCGACAACACTCATCCTGCAAAGGCTAACAGACAAAACCCTAAAAGACCTAGAAAACAAACCCTAGAAAGCAAAAAGCAGGGGTCCCCATTTGCAATGGGGCGATGTGTGAATATGTCACAACAGTTAATAACTAGCATATTTATGTGCGGAAAAAGTCAACCTATTAACCTTGACTCTATGAGATAGAAAAACACAATTTATGCAATAAAACCAAAACTAAACAGAGTAAAACATGATCAAGGAGAGTATGCTAGGATATAAACAGTGTTAATTTTCGATATCATGGAAGAGCATGCTAGCTGATCATTTGTTTCTGCTGAATTGGTGTTTTAGCCTTGAGCAACTTGTATGCTTTGAGCGCGTCTACCATAAACTTGTACCTGGGAATGATCACATTATCCATTTTTAATTTGGCAGTAGCTTGGCCA